>NW_010241652.1:0-38545 GCF_000690775.1 Eurypyga helias
TGCTGCTAGCGAGAGAGCTGCCGCCTCACCGCCCGACGGCGCCAGGGGCGCGCAGGTGAGCGTTTGCTGGGACAAGATTCCCTTCTCAATCCACCCTGTTTCAAAACCTGCCGGCACCGGGACGCGATCGCCTGCGACACGGGCAGCCCCTCGCTCAGCTTCGCCTGCCGCACTTCGCCTGTAAATCCAAACCCATCAACTTCGACACCAGAGGCATCAAGCTGAGGGCAGAGGCCCTGCTTGGAGGGAAGCGACCTCATCCCAAACCATACAAACTGCGGAGAGTGAAAAGAGCATCGTAGGAAATGCAGGATGATTAAGCTATCAGTATGGACGTTAGGGATGGTTACCCGCTGCCATCCTTAATAGGGGAAGAAGGAAGTGGCGTGGTGAAATGAAAAATGACCATTGGACTGTCAGGATTAAGGAGCCTCCACATGGCTCCGGGAAGACAACATGCTCAGGGAATACGTTAAGCCAGTGAACATCGGCATCGGCAGGTACAAGTGAACAGACATGGGCAAAAAGTAATTCAGACTACACGTACATCTACTTCAGTATCCATCAGGACCAGGAAAACAATGTACACTTTCAGAAATATAAAGCACAAAAGATCCTTGATCGCCAGGCCCCGAGCATGGCTCTGGACAGAAGTATGGCTGTAAAAAACACAGAGTCATCAGACTTTTTGTTGTCTCGTTTGCTCCTTGGCACAGTTCAGTTTTGCTTGACAAGTTTAGGAATAAGAAACTAGCAAGATTTCAGCATCACAGGGAATACGTTCCTCTACGAAGAGGGAAATAAAGTATATGGCTGGAAAAGGGAAGGGATGGTATGTCAGAATAGGTGCAAGTGATCTCTTCCCTCTACTCAGCAGTGGTGAGGCCATGCCTGGAGTGCTGGGTCCAGTCCTGAGACCCAGTACAAGAGAGACATGGGCACACTGGAGAGAGCACAGTGAATGGCCACTAAGATGACTAAGGGACTGGACGGTCTCTCCCGTGATAAGACACTGAGAGAGCTGGGACTGTTCAGCCTTGAAAAGGCTCAGGGGGGATCTTATCAATTGCTATAAATACCTGAGAAGGGTGGGTGCAAAAAGGACGGAGCCAGGCTCTTTTCAGTGGTGCCCAGTGAAGAGACAGAGGCAACAGGCACAGCCTGAAACACAAGAGGTTCCTTCTGAACATCACGAAATGCTTTTTACTGTGAGGATGGCCCAGCACTGACACAGGTTGCCAGGGATGTTCTGGAATCTTCATCCTTGGACATATTCAAAAGATGATCCTGAGCAACTGGCTCTCGGTGGTTCTGTGTGAGCTGGAAGGTTGGACCAGGTGACTTCCAGAGGTGCCTGCCAGCCTCAACCAGGCTATGATTCTGCTTAAAACTAAACAGACGTCCCTCCCTCTCCCCAAGAAAACCAACCAAAACCTAAACTACCCACTCACTTTAATGAGTCTGTCAGCAGGGCTTCCTCATGTCATCCAAGTAAGTACTCATTTCATGCCAGTTGGAGGTAATAGTGCCCTTTTGTTTTTGTCTAATCAACTTTGGGCAGTCTGCCATCACTTGTAGGCAGCTTTAAATTAACCTCAGTTTATCTGCAAGGGTCTCGGGGTCTCTCCCATCACCCACTCCCCTGGGGAGCTGTATGAGGCAGCCGCCCTTGGCTGCTGAGCCCCGGACCTCTGACCAGCGCAGCCTGAAATGGGGAGGAAGGTGGCTGGGCCGACGTGCCACTGCCAGGGCAGCAAACTCCCACATGGTAAACTCTGGAAATAATTAACAGGCAGGGCCTGCCAACGAGCGCGGGCGTTACGGTCCTTCCATGAGAGAGCACATTGGTGGAGTTAGTGGGAAGCGAATTGCACCACGCGTGGTTTTCCAGTGCTTTTAAAGATGTCATCCTTAGAGCCTGGTCCGCTAGCAATATTTCAAAGTAGCAAAGGCATCCATAGAGAGCGGGAGGGCCTCCCCCAAACACGTACGTCTGCCATATGCTAAGGACTAGCAGCTTTTGGAAGCGCTGTACGGACAAAAGCCAGCAATTCCGTCTCATGGATCACCTCCCTAGGCTTTGTGCGCTTTGCAGCAAGTTTGCCCCCTGGCTTTGGCGTCTGATTTATATTGTTGTCTCTTGCTGCACAGCAAGAAATAACAATTCTTAATTGTTCTTAATTCTCCATTACAGAGTATTAAAGCGTGCTGGCACTCTAATTAACTTGTAAAACCCAGTCCAGAATACTTAGACAAATAATTTGAGTCACAGGCACACATCGCAAACTCAGAAAAAAGGAACAAGGTCACTCCTTCCAGTCCAGCAGAACAAAAGGCTACAACAACCATTTTCTTCCTATGCAGTCTTTTAAAAATACTGTCATCTGCCCACTTATTTCCGCTTACAAACCCATCATGGAGTTAAACGTTCTACTGCTAACGGACTTGGCAGCAGGAGGAGAAACGCCATCATCCCCAGCAGGCAAGTGAGGAAACGGAGATGGAGAAATTGAAATTAATTTCACAAAGGAAGCGTGTGGCAAAGCACTTTGGACTCCACGTCTCCAGACCAGCAGATTAATCGCAAAATTTCCCCTCCTCCCCACCCCCATCTCTCCCTGCTAGACCACAGTAAAAAGCAGTTTTACGTAGATACGCGCTTTTGATGCTCTGTTTCCAGAGCCCTTTAGGTCCTTCCTTGCTGCTGAAATGCCAACGTACAGTACTGCCGGGGGCAGCGGGAGAAGGAAGAGCACAGAACCTTTACCTATCCACAGCGGTACACATTACCAGCTTGGCTGACACCAGACAAGACCATTATTGTAGGCCTGGGGAAGAAGCAAGAAAGGAAAGATTACTGGGGAGGGAGATGAAAAAAGGCTGCTTGGAGAAAGCATTTGAGTGTGTGTGTCTGATCACCAACATCAGCATCTTTGCAGCAGGTTCTTTTTCATTTCATTCTACTCTGCTCTGGTGAGACTCCACCTGCAGTGCTGCATCCAGCTGTGGGGCCTCCAACATCAGAAGGATATCGACTGGTTGGAGTGAGTCCAGAGGAGGCCACGAAGATGCTCAGAGGGCTGGAGCCCCTCTGCTATGGGGACAGGCTGAGAGAGTTGGGCTTGTTCAGCCTGGAGAAGAGAAGGCTCCGGGGAGACCCTATAGCACCTTCCAGTACCTGAAGGGGCTACAAGGAAGCTGGGGGGGACTTTTTACAAGGGACAAGTTGTAACAGGTTTAAATTGAAAGCAGGGGGGTTTAGATTGGACATCAGGAAGAAATCCTTCCTGGAGAGGGTGGTGAAGCACTGGAACAGGGTGCCCAGAGAAGCTGTGGATGCCCCATCCCTGGAAGTGTTCAAGGCCAGGCTGGATGAGGCTTTGAGCAACCTGGTCTAGTGGAAGGTGTCCCTGCCCATGGCAGGGGGGTTGGAACTGGATGGTCTTTGAGGTCCCTTCCAACCCAAACTGTTCTGTGATTCTGATTCTGTGACTTCCAGAAAAAATGGTTTACTGTTTTGCTGTAGTGATATGAAAAGACTCAAGTAAGTAACTTCCACCCTGTGGTACTTGCTCTAGCTTTTGCTTTCTCCCACACCTTTATGCAACCAGAGATGGTACATCCTCCCTCACACTGTTACCGACTCCGAGGGCCTGTTAACATAGCAGCCCCAGGCTTGTGCACCTCAATGTAATCAGTGGATTTCAACCGTAAACTGTGTCAGTGTTCTTCGTGTCGTAGGTCCAAAGCTATGAAATTAAAGCAACAGCAAAGGCATCTTTGACCATTTAAATAGGGATTATTTCTGAACAGCTAAGCAGGTGTCCAGCTAAGCATTCCTAGTAAAACCTTTAATGAATCCACCAGTAACAATTGTTTAGGTTTCCCATTCTTGCTCAGCATTAATAAATTTTCAAAACTCAGTTCTAGAAACAAATACATTTTGACCACTATTTGATGTCCATAAAAATCTTTTCTGTTTTTTTAAAAAAGTATATGCTCTACTCAGAATACCAACAGGCTTATTTTAGTGATCATTCCAACACCCGTAGAAAAGCACAGTCAAACTTTTGCTTTCGTGCATTTCAGACATGGCTGGGATATTTGGCTCCACTTTTTCTTGGGAGATAGAAGGAAATAGTGCAAGAACAGGGATATAGCTTTCATAGATCAATCTCAAAACCCTGAAAAATTGATCAGTAAAATTCGATATTTAGCAGCATAAATTTTTCCTGCGTGACAAGCTCAGTAATTGGACGGAGACACTCAGAGCCAAGGAGAAAGTTTACGGCAGCACCACCACAAACAGGTACTTTAAACAGTAACTTAACGACCTGTGGTGATCATGGTGTTATTCTCACATTTTTATTTGAGTGTAGGCCCTTGGCATGCAACAGAGGAATATGGAGATTTATCCACAGCAACGTTTGTTGTTACTGACACCTCAAAAAAAGTTCAGGGCATCTATTCCAAACTGAAAGCTTAGCCTACAATCAACAGATGACACCATAAAAGGAGTTAATTTAATACACAGTCATCCTTTTATCAGACTATTCTCATTCTGCTCCACCTATTGTAAAAATGAAACTGCTCCCTGAGCCACCCCGAATTCACAGAATCACAGACTGGTTTGGGTTGGAAGGGACCTTAAAGCCCAACCAGTTCCAACCCCCCTGCCATGGGCAGGGACACCTTCCACTAGACCAGGTTGCTCCAAGCCTCATCCAGCCTGGCCTTGAACACTTCCAGGGATGGGGCATCCACAGCTTCTCTGGGCAACCTGTTCCAGTGCTTCACCACCCTCTCCATGAAGAATTTCTTCCTGATATCCAATCTAAACCTCCCCACTTTCAATTTAAACCCGTTACCCCTTGTCCTGTCACTACAGGCCCTTGTAAAAAGTCCCCCCCAGCTTCCTTGTAGCCCCTTCAGGTACTGGAAGGTGCTATAAGGTCTCCCCGGAGCCTTCTCTTCTCCAGGCTGAACAAGCCCAACTCTCTCAGCCTTTCAATTCCTAACCCACCCAACCCAACAGAAAGAGTTTTTCAAAGCGATCACTGTTCAACTGCAGAAGGCAGGGAACACATCTGACGGCAAATCTTGCTGACAAACCCCGTCCTCCTCTACCGCGTAGGGACCATATTTTGGCACAAGCATCCGTGGCTATTACATCCTCAGTGGTGTCAGCACTGGTTAATAAAAAAAGTTGTTGCTTGATGACAACAGCGTGATGCAACCGGTTACAATAACCACACGAGATAACGAACAGGTTAGTTGGGTGGGTTTGCTAATGCCGGTATTCAGAGGTCCTCTGAAGAGAGGAAATACAGCTCAAGAGCCAGGCGGCATGGAAGTCAGTCAAATACTGGGGAAACGAGTTCCAACCCAAAGTGATTTAAGCCTGTCGTTTAAATGTTAAGCTTTTTGTCGCTGCAACTTCCATCCTCCACAGAATGTTACAAAACTTGTTATTTTTTCTGCGTTTTCTGAAAATCCTCCTCCTGCAAGAAAAGCAATACATCCCCTATCCCCTGCAAACAGCCGGTTTAACCAGTTTCCAAGAGAAAGGCTAGTTAGGGCAGGGACCGAGAGCCACCACATCAGCAACCGGAGCTGTTTTCCTTCCCTCCAGCTGCTTCTCCCTGCTCTCTTCTGGAGGCTGTAGCCCTCTGCCCATGGAGCGGAGTGACCCTACGCTGTCCCCCACGCAAAGGCTGACAGCTTCACCTCGGCTGCTGCAGCTGCGGGTTTAAGGAAACGGTGAGAGAAGATGAACTCACGACTGGCCTCCCCCCTTGGCTGAAGTCATGCGGAGCATCAGCACCTTCACTCCACAAAGGGAAGTAGCGACAGCAAAGCAGGACTTGGGTAAAAGCCTTTTTCTGGACTTCTGGAATGGTTTCTTTGTTTCCTTTTAAGATGTTCTGCATGCTGTAAAGGGTAAGAGATCCAAGAACTAATAATGTACCCCCGCTCTGGAAACACTCCGAGTGTTCTCAGAACAAGCTTCGATTTTCAAGCAATTAAGCCTCCAGCTTAATTGAAACAATGAAAAATCCCTTAAATCCTGCACTCACACGCAGCTGCTAGCCAACGCCTCTCAATTTAAAACGCTTTCGGAGGCCATCCTAGCAGGGCTGGGACCATGCCCCTGCCCAAACCAGCACCCTCGTTTTTACGCTGATTATCTCAGGTTCTGAGGAACCTGCAGGCATCCAGCTGACAGCACGAAGAACCAATGCTTTCCTAACACCACAGTGGATCGAATCTTTGGAGCGGTCACTGACATGCGTTTTCCCACTCTGATTTGCTCTCCTCTGTCTTTTCAGTCCCACTGTGATCCTCAGGATGAGCCTGAGGAACACAGGACGGGAAGGAAGCTGTTGAACCTGATACACCTTCTCATCCTTGCAAGACAACACAAATTCTAGATGAATTCAGTTTGAGATGTACTCATGTTCACATTCCCCCACCCCTAAGCATATATGCATTTATGTGAAAGCTGTTAGAAGGTGACTCTAAGGATCAGGCTTTCTATTTTAACTGCTTTATCTCTGTTATGCCAACTTCTTTTCGCACCTGGGGATCCCCTGTCCGACCACCTGCTTATGTCAGCACAGCCTAACAAGAAACAGATGGCAGAATATAAACACACCAAGCTCTCACTTCCATCAGTCAATCAAACCACCTCTTCACCCACAGAGCACCTCGTCTTGGCATTATGGCAACCGTGGAGACACAGAAACGTTATCACAGGGAATTGGGGCAGAGGTAGATCTGTCCACTTCCCAGGTCAGTGCTATTCAGAAGGGTGCTGGTTTAGAAGGTGGCTCGGCCTTAGAAGTACAGTCCTTCCAACCAGCACATTAACACCTCCCTCCTCGTCAGACTGTCAGCGACACTCTAGTAACACGCTTGAAATAATTTAAATGAGCTTTTTTTGTTTGTTTGTTTTATAAACTTGATTCTTTTTTTTCCCCTAATAAACCCCCCATAAACCAATTGCTTTTCCCTTCCCATTCATGCAGAAGTATCCATCACTATTACTGTGTTCCAAAGTAAAGACTCTGGTTACTACACCCAAGCCATAAAATCCTCTCCCCAGGATGACTGCAAACACCCCCTGGTTTTCTACCTTGCACCCGAGTAGCATTTTCTCAGGTAAGAACAGGCATTCAGGGAAAAAGAAAGCCACGCTGTTGGGTGAAGGTGAATTTTATTGAAGCATCGGCCCCAGGAAAAGGCCATCCAAGACACATTTCCAACCAAAACACTTCTCTGTGCAGACTAGCACTTCTGAAGTTACTACAACAAATATACGTTTACTTTTCCAGAGGTTTGGTTTCTCAGCGCGTGGGTGGTAAATGCTCTCTGCAAGGCTCCTAAGGGGGATATTTTTACAGGACCAATAGTAGTAGGTCTGTCAGGAAGTTGAGGGAGTATTGGTGCACAGGGTACAGCCAAGGGGTAAGCCAAATGCAGCAGAGGTGGTTAAGCTGCCTTCAAATTCCCTTCATGCAAGCTAAGGAGAGGTTTGTAAGTATTCCTCCACAATTCCAGGGTATATTGGCTGTTATCAAAGCGAGAGGATGGAGGGCAACAGGCAAAGGGAGATTTAAATTGAGATAATAATCTAACCCTGTATTGTCCCAATTATGGTTTGAGGAGGGTCACAAAAGGGGGGGAAAAAAAAAAAAAAAAGGACAACTACTCTCCCCCAGAATAATTTCTGAGGGGGTTTCCCTCAGGCCATCCTGAACCCCAACTCTGCCTGGCCGCATCTGCGCTGCAGCCTGACAAGCTCAGGCCTTCCCGTCTTTCCAACGGAGCCCGTTTTCCTTGCACAGATGGGTCTCCCTTCTGGGTAACAGGAACATGGGTGGCGCATCACTGGTTTCCAGTACAGGCAGCTAAAAATCCAGCCACAGGCGCACACAGGCCTGTGAAGTCAGAATCCCTCCCAGTTTTGGTTTTTAATTAACATATACTCTGCGTAGTGAGAGTAGAGTCCTTTTTTAATGATTCCCTCCAGAGGCTTGGGCTGAAGGAAGAGTAAGTTTGGTCCTAAGCTTGTAAACTCTTTTGGCAGGGGTTACAATTTCTGGGAGACATCCCAACAAAATACGGCACTGTAAAGAAAACAGACAAGAGAACCCGAAAGCAAAGCCAGGACAGCGCTCTCCCCCAAAAGTGCACCACAGTGTATCAAGAAGCAGCAGTTACTGTTAAACTGCTTTTTGAAAGCAAATCTCAGCTACGATGCTGTACATGACAAATGCAAATATATGACATACAAAAAAAGTTTGCTATGCAAATTAATCTTGCTTCCAGTTCACATTCTTCTACGCCACTTACTGCAAGTGCATATTAAAAGCTTTGATATATTTGCTTACAGACAGTTTATTGCCTCAAAAGGTGGCAATAAGGTTCTATTGCTGGCAATCTCAGCAATAGAACACGGTTTAGTAGCAGTTATTAAAATATCTTTATGTTAATTAACATCTTACTCTTCAATCATTAAAAAATATATATATAGTAATGCAAGAGGTGTCTCCTAAGTACAACACTTGAGTTTTACCAAAACCGGTGAGCATGCAACTCAGACCTGAAAGAAGCCAATAAACTGGTGTTTAACACAGCCAGCGATATATGTTACTTGCACACATTTATTCACAGCTTACAATGTTCAATAACCTACAGTTCTGAAATATGTGCATGTGAAAAGGAACTCGTCACAGCTCTCTAGGGACAGCTCAGCCGACACCGTGCGAAAGGGACTAAATCGGGTCAGCTGCAAACCGCGTTTGAAGGAGGCAAGACAAAGTCGCACCCTTCCACCCCTGTGCTGCCGTTGTTAAAATCACAGCAGGAGAATGGCTCATGCTCATTTCTAATGCCTATTTCAAATCTCTCCTGCCGCTCTGTTTCGGCATTCTTTTGAGTGACAAGAACCAAATCCAGCTGTGAATAAGCAGTTAGAATTCAACAGCTGAGGTCAGGAGCAAATTGTGACTACTGAACAACGGTGACCGTTTCAGAAGCAAATGCAAGAAGGCCAAATACCAGCCTCATGGTTGCTATCTACGTTTCCAAGCTACAGATGCCCAAGAGACTCATCCCCACGCTACCATTTGTCAGTTCTGTGATCCCAAAGACCACAGAGAAGGTTTTCACTGGTAGCACAAACCATAAACATTCCAGTTCGAACACAAATTGGAGCGGGAAGGGAGAAAGAAGGAAAATAAAAAAGGTGCTTAAGACAACGTAAAGGAATTAAACTACCTAAATAAAGGCTGTTGGCTTTGTGTACTGAAAGATATACAAGAAGCAAAAGACTAAACCAAAAGCAGAGCTCCTGAACGGTTTATTCTCATTGTGTGCTGCCTTTCTGCTGCTACTGTGTCCAGACTGATCTCGGTCCCCAACAGGGTAATATTAAAGGAACGAGCATCATTTCCTCAGGGCCTCAACTAAAGACAGATAGGAAAGAAAGACAGAATACTAGCGTGTCTGTGTACCAGGGAATGATTCACTGCACAACAGTGCAGAGAACAGGAAAATATGAGTGGAAAGATGGAAAGGCTCTCATTGGAAGGTAAGCAGGGTTTAAAAACGTGTGTATGCATTTTAATAACTTACAAATAAATTAAGATGGTCAAAGGCAGCATGGGATAGAAAGGGGAAAAAGACTGAAGCTAAAAAAGGTGGTGTGTCAATAATAGAAAAAGGAATTCTAAGGCAGAGATGTATTTTTCTTGGGGTGGGGGGAAAAAAACGCACACCCAAAAATTCTGTTCAAATAACCTGGAACAGCGATTATCTCTCTGTGCATAAGATTTGTGCAAAGGACATGCGCAGACACAGAGAAGCAAGAGAAGGCTACAACATCTCCAACCGTTAGAACATTTATAAGATGCATCTATTGCCAACAGTTCTGCTCTTTGCTCTCTGAGGTTATTGTTAGAAATCCGACCGACAGGCTCGGATTCTTCCTTTAGTGTCTTCAAAATGACTAAGTCAGCACGAGCAGTTTGTTCACCTGGGTACAGGCATCACCACAGTAATGAAACAACTTCTTCCTGGTCTTACACGCCAATGCCCATCCTCAAGGTAAAAAGCCACAGCATAAGCCCTTTCCCCCAAAGTTTCAGCTCACCTATGACCTTGGAATACTATCCCGAGGCTTCCACAGATGCCACTGATCGTTACTACAGTACCATGCCCCAGAGGTGCCAAGCGTTGAGTGTCATACAGTTTTGGGCACCCTCTACATGTTGTAGACTGCTGGCTTCATATTTTCAATCCAGCTTTTGCAAAAACCACCCCAACACTGCCAAGGTGAAAAATTTAGTCAAGTCAAAGCAGAAAATGCCATTTCTGTTTCTTAACGACCTCACATTTTGTAAGCATCACCAGAGAGGGAAATAACTCAATTTTAATTTCTTCAACGTGCGGAGAACGACACTAACCATATCAATTAGCGAGCTGACAAAGAGGTGTGAATGAAAGTGTAAACACTTCAAAATGCTTTAAGTCTAAACCCTAGGGATTCCAGTTACTATATTAGATCAAGTTTTAAATCAGTACCAGAAGATCTGTCACATGTTTGTCAGATTCTGTTTCCAAGCAACCTGCAATTAAGTTGCCACTTCTCATCATACGTCTGATGACCAGCTTTACCACGTACAAGAGGAGCAAGTTCACTGCTGTCAGAGCACAGTACGCGACAGTCGTTCAGAGCTACGGAGGGCTTCTTTCTTAGAAAAGCCTAAAAAGCTGAAAATAACACACAGAAATAAAAGCCTGTACTTCAATACTACATCACCACCAGACTGTTCTTGCAGTAACAGAAATCTTAATGTAGAACTGTGGAATGTGTTTAAAGATTCAGCGCTTCCCTCTGTCTCATCGAAGTCCTGACCAGCTGTGGAGGTATGAAGCCCACCCAGAGGGCCGCGAGGTGCTCTCTTCCTCACCTGAAGGAGGAAGAAAAAACCCACACTTTAAACTGAAGTTTATTATGTTAGACATTGCATCATTTAGTTAAATGACCTTGTTTCACCCCTCCGCCTGTCCTTTTCCCAGTGCTGTCCCCCTAAACTTGCTGAGGAGGTGGCATTCAGTATTCCCTCTCAGGCTGCCACAGATGCGTTCATGGGTTTTATCGCTAGGCCCGCTTTACTTTGGGTACCTCAGGACGTTTAAAGAAGCCATTTGCCACCTTCCTCCAGAAGAATCCAGTCAGCGTTCATCAGAGTGTCAGAAAATCCTCCAAATGCTATGGACTTCATTTACATCTCACCTTTCCAAAAGCAAAGCCTACCCCAGAATGCCGTACTTTGCCACCTCCCTTAGTCACGTGATTCTGTTCACAAGTTCTACACGCTTGTATATACACACATGGTAGTTACCCTTCGTATGAATTTTAAAATGAAGTATAGGTCAGTCATTAATGAAGCACAAGAAGCTACAGGTTGTTGCTGAGAAGGAACAGACACCACCTTAGGAGGTGTTTTTAAGGGGACAAATGAGAGCGTTTGAAGCAGAGCCAGAACATTATTATACAGTCAACTCCTGGGGTAATTTCTTGCAAAGACTTACCTCTTTCTTCCCTTATCTAGTTCCTTCATTTCTTAAATGAAAAGCATATTTTATTGAAGAAAGAAATTATATTTTACTTGATTTTATATTTTTGTGTATTTGTTCTGATTTCTGCAAACTGGATAGTAACTTCCAACAGAACAAAATGTTTTTACTGCTAGCTCACTGATCTTGTGCTGCCAAGGTTTGTTTTTCCTCAAAGGTCTGCATAAATGAAAGCACAGAGCTTTAGCTGCCTTTATTTCCACTCCACTACTACTTTTGTTTTGGGGACAGCGTTCTGAACGTCACCTACCTTGGGCAATTGCGACCAGCTTCCCCTTCTCTTCAGGGCTGAGCTGCAGCATGGTGTCTATTACTGGGAGCAGCCTTTCTTTCTCACTGCCTGATTTTAGAAATATGAACTGCAGTAGCACATTCTTCAAGTATTCTAGATTAGCCACAGACTTTTCTCTCTCTTGATTTCTTTCCAATCTTCTTATTTCATTCTTAAGCAGCTGCAGATGGGGGGAGAAAAAAAAAAAGGCAATATTGTTGGCTTCATATAATGAACAATGATACTTTTCAGCTCTTCAAAAGACAAATTATGCCTCAAAAAGAATAATGTGTGCATAGCACACATGTTCTGGACAAAAAATCCAGTGAAACTTGAACACATGATAATGTGGTCTAGAAATAACTTTTTATTGATCAAAAATTACTATTTTGGATAAAATCTGTGCAGTAGTTAATATGCTACTAAGTATTCAATTTTATCGATGAAGACCTGAACTGTTAAATAAGCAACATGGATCAGAGATTTAACGATATTATTGTTCATTAAGGAACATTTTATAAAAGATAGCTCAGCATGATTTCGATAATAAATTGACTTCAGAAACATTTTCAGAAAACGTTTTGTACCTCAGGGAGGTCCAACCAAACCGAACTGAACTCTACTAGTACAGGTATCTCTAGGCACGTATCTTCTTTTACCTTCAGACGGTTAAAAGGGACTATAGGAAGAGAAACCAGACAATGTTTCCCTTGGAATGTGTTGCTTTTATCTAAGAGGAAACAGTAAAGGCACTTCACCAAATACTGAACTTTCAAAAACTCTTGAGGGTTTTTTTTTTGTAGCAGCTTCTATTCCCCCTGCCACCTCCAGCTAGAAAGTGGGGAGAAAAAAAGATTCCCAAACAAAAACCAAAAATCTGAAGTCAACTCTGGAAGCACTAATTAGTCCTGTGGAATAAAAGCCCTTCCAAAATTAAGTTTTTCATCACCAAATTTTTATAGACCAGGATTTTCGGAAACATTTTTGGTGTTAAAACATTCGCTCTAGGAAACAGAGCGAAGAAAGGAGAGCTGTCCCCACATTTTCTGCATGTCAGCTAACCTTTATTTGTTCCATTAGGATTGCATTGGTTGCTTCAGATTCACGAAGCAGTTCATTCAAGTGATCAGCACTCTTTGCCGTTGTGTTTAGCTTCTGCATCAGTTCGTCCTTGGTGAGTTCCGTTGGGCACTGAGACGGTTCTGCAGTTAAGTGGAAAAGAAAAGATAGAGGAGGAAAAAGGTTTGCATCTACTTACGCTAATTTAACGTTTTAGGCCTTGATTAATGTCGTTTCTTAGAAAGAAAATCCATGCAAAGTCAGACTGCAAAACTCACAGGCATCATTGGTGCTGCTGGATGCTTGTTTTGGTATCTATTTTATATGTAAGTATATTAAAAGGAAACTGGCAAATCAGTTCTAAGTATGTCAAGGTACATGGGTTTAATTTACCTCTTATTTCCTACCCATAGATGGAGATTTTCAACAGTTCTCCAAGGTGTTCAGTACACTTAAAACATGACCAGATACTACACCATACATACATTTATCTACGTTTTTTTTGGGACTCTTAGAACACTGTTCTTTGTGCTGGCTTTCACTTTCCTAGAAAAAAAAATATGAATAATTTCCTGTTCTAACAAGCCACGTTAAGATGAACAGACATTTTATCCTTTCATTAGTGAGAGGTAAATCAGCATTTCATTGTCTCTAGAAGAAACTGGTCCAGAATACAAGAAGTTCTGTAACTATTCACTGACTTGCTCATCCAGTCTTTTCCCCTTAGAAAGTCACAGATATGAAACCTCTAATTCACTGCAACCTGTAGCAGCATTTTATTGTTAGTCCTTACCCAAGGAGAAAACTCCCGCAGAGATTCAGGAGAGCGTATACTCAGTGGCACTTAAGTAGATCCGTGTCTCGGACCTAAAAGCACGAATACACAGCATTCTCGGACATTTTGAGGGCACAACCTTCTGCAGCTTACGTAGGCAAGTGCTTTAAAAAGCCACGCGTTCTACCTACCCAGTTTTGCTTCTGGGGAGTTCAGAAGTTGTTCCAAGGATGGTACATAGGTGCCGGCTGAAGAGACAGATTCCGTGTCTGTTGTTTCCATACCTTCTCCCTCTTCCCTAGCTACAGTGTGCACATCGAGAAGAGGAAGGTCAGTGTTTCGCCGTTCTCTGAAGTTCTTAGTTGCTGGATTTGGAACGGCTGGACCTGAAAGATATGTGCTGATGCAAACATCAGTAGGTAACCGACAGGGCTATTTCGTAGATGCAACTGTCTCAGACTCGTGAGCAGTACATAAAACAGTCTTCAAAAAGCAGGGGGAGGAAAAGTGAAGAGAAAAGCCAGATACACACAGAACAGAAAATAATAGACAGTGAATACAGCCTTTCACCTCCAAATGACCATTCCAATCAAATCCTTTTTCTAAATCCAAGCTTGACTGACAGTTTTATTTCAGTGACTATGAAACCTAGATGCAACTCTCCCCAAAGATGTGTTGTAGCTATGACAGGAGCGTCAAATGTTGTTAATGCAACACAGAATTAGCTTTTCTTTCAACCGGTCCTGTGGGAGGTGCAAATTATTCTGTTTTAACACTGTGTGCACTATCCTGCTGCTTCAATAACATATGGAAAGAGAAACCATTACTGCTGCTTGGCATATGTCTGACTGCATCCTAATTGCTAACTTACAGGTATACAAATAGCACTTGAGCTTGAACACAGTAAAACCCTAAATGAGGAGAGCAGCCAAACAGCAAACATACCGATAACAAATACTGTTAAAACAACTTCTAACAAACAGTTAGCAAACTTTTCTTTAGCTTTACCCCTCATACTGGAGCCAGAGTTCCAGTATGTTGCAAAATTTGAGACAAACTGATAGGAAGAGCACTGAATATTTACAACGGATTTTCCCTCCGTCTGACAATGCAGATACTGCAGAAGAGAACAGTGATGCAGATTCTAGAAAAGAGCAGTTCTAGTTGGACTGGATGACTGTTGTAGGTCCCTTCCAACTGCCTGCCCACTTCAGGGCTGACCAGAAGTTAACACGTTGTTAAGGGCATTGTCCAAATGCCTCTTGAACACTGACAGCCTTGGGGCATCGACCACCCCTCCAGGAACCCTGCTCCAGTGTTTGACCACCCTCTGGGTAAAGAAATGCTTCCCAGTGTCCAGCCTGAACCTCCCTTGGTGCAGCTCTGAGCCATTCCCACACATCCTATCACTGGGTACCAGGGAGAAGAGCTCAGCACCTCCCTCTCATCTCCCCTCCTCAGGAAGCTGTAAGAGGGCAATGAGGTCACCCCTCAGCCTCCTCCTCTCCAAACCAGACAAACCCAGATTCCTCAGCTGTTCCTCATAGGACATACCTCATAGGACAGCCATTTCACCAGCTTTGTTGCCCTCCCCTGGATGCATCCAAGGAGCTTAAGATTCTGAAGGGGCAGTATTAACAAAGACACGTTCCTTACCTGGTATCAGTGGATGATATGGAGTGCTGCAGATCCTCCATAAAAGGTGTCTGGTGTATTACAGAACCATGCCATAAGCACATTTTAGATTCAAATGGAGGCACAACAATTTCTATCAACCCAAGAAAAGAGGGTATTATGACTGAAAGTTACCTCTAATGCTTGGTTCACTCTTGAGTTGGAAGAGCTGAGCTTCTACTCTGGACAGTTGCTGCTGAAGCGTCTCTACCGTCTTCCTGTGCTCTTCCTGCAGGTTCCTGACTTGATCTCTGAAGCTGTTCCGGAGTGCTTCGTTCTGCGCCGTTAGCTGACTCATCGTCTGGGCATGCTCCGTTTTCATGACCATGTTCTCAGACTGTATCGTGCAGAGCCTGAAAACAGCGCACACAAAGCATAAAGAAACAAACAGCAAAACACTCATTTTTACATTTCAAAGTTTTTAGAGCTTAAAGTGGTTTTCAATTTTCATCTGTATGATCACCCAAGAATGACAATGCAACCTCTTCCCATTTAAATTTCTCTTTTTACAGGGAAAATCTAAGACTGAGAAGTTACAATTATTACTTATCATAGGAGTGCACTGTGCTAGAGAAATTTTGGATTTCTGTTTCAGAACACAAAATTCAGACACTGTTGGGAAAAACTGGAAGTACTAGAGACACTGTGGTCTAAACATTTTTAAATCCTAAAATTGCAGCATGATTGTTTACAGTGTCATGCAGGGCACGTCGCTTACCTTACACTCCACTTCCTTCAACATTTATTTACCAAACACTTAGGCAAAACACACGTTTCTAAGAAGCTAAGTTTAGGTTTTTTAAGCTTCAACTTTCAGTGAAAAAGTGGGTAGAAGAGTGTAGTTGTTAGCAAGAAAAAAAAAAAAAGAAGAGTCAGTAACACATCAATTGTAGATGGTTTGGAGGTACTCCAGCAGCAAGACAAAATTGTCACGGGCAATTAAACCAGTCATGTATGGGAAGACTAGGCAAGGAGGACTTGCCCTTATAAGCCTACAAACTTAAATATAGCCAGAGTAGCAAAGAGCTAGTCTCTCTCAGTGCAAAGGGAAATTACTGTGATATAGCTGGTTTCCAGAACAATTGAATTGAGCTGATTACAGTGAATCATCATATGGCTATAGAGAACAGTACAAACAGTACAAAGACAGAGACACGAAGTCAACAGTTCCTAATACCAAGCTGTAATTTCTAACAAACGTTTCATGTGAACTCCTCTGTACCCTAAACAGAGAAGAAACGGCAAGGAAAGACCCTTTTTGAAGAACTCAAGCTAGGTCCTCACGTGAGTTTTCAAGAAGTGACAAAGATCAAACAGATTCCTTTCATTTTGAAAGAAATAGCAAGTTAACATCGTGGCCAGCAGAGACTTACAACCCAGTACTGTCTGTAAGAAAGTCACTCAGTGGACAGAGGACTGGATATTCTGTCAAATTGTTTGCTCTGCATTTAACTACCTTATTTTTCTAATAGTAAACATGCATAAAATTTAGTTGAGCAGTCAAACAAAAACGTAGTGCTGAGCACTGGACTTAAAAGTGTCTAGTCAACGTGCTTAAGAAGTGCTCATTTTTAAATTTGAGAGTTAACAGGTAGAAAATGCAGAAATCAAATTCCCTGATCAGCTACTACGTTTTCACTGCAGAAACTTCTGAAGGCTGCTGGAAAAACAGCAACCAATCGTTTTGAAAACTCCTCTTAATTTTCTCAACAGTCGTGCCCTTTCTTTGGAAAGTTCAGTTATAGGCCGCTGCATACCCAGCCCTTAAAAGCTCATACAAAATAGAGTATCTGTATCTATTCATCAGCAGAACATACTTTTCACGGAGTTCTGCCTCTTTTGCAACAGTCTCTTGCAGCATCTTATTGTGTCTTTCCAGCAGGGTGTCGTGTTCAGACTGCAGCGCCTGCAGTTCAGACGCGTTCATCTGTGAGTTACGCTGAGCATCTTGCAGCTTGACTTTAAGTTGATCTACCACCATTTCCAACTGTTCCCTACAAGGGGAATAAAGAAATAATATATTTTCAAAATAGGTACAAACAGGCTCATCGCATCCCAGCTGAACCAAGAAAGTGCAACTGCTGCCACTTCCTACTTGAAGCTGATTTGGAGGATCAGGACAGAGGAGAATAATACGTGGGATGCAGACAGGAGAAACAATTTCTTTTTAAAAGCAGTGGAGGTTTTTTGGTTTGTTTAGTAAACCCACATCAGGCCAGTGAGACAATACAGGAAACAACTGGCTGGAGGAGATTCTGAGCAAAGCACTAGAAAGCAACATCAACCCATAAAACTGGAAACTTTGTTGGTCAGAAATAAATCAAAATCAGATATACCGGAGGAAAAAAGTCGTCACTGACACACATTGTCCTTTTATGCTTTCTGTATTTATACATACAGCCATCTCCATTATCTCATGAACTGTGTATCTCCTTAACCCTTGGAGCTGATATTTGCAAACTGTTTCTTTGAAAACTATTTGTCATCTCTCGAGTGCCTGATTACTTGTCCACTTTGCTCCCAAACAATACCAGAACTTCCTAAAATGCTGTGGAAAGGAGAGACAAAGAAATGCAACTCCTGCAGTGTGCTGCTTCCAGACAAGAAGGGGTGAATGTATTTTAAAAGTCACACACACCCCACACCACTGGAGTCCTCTAACCAAGCACAAGTCTCCCTCTCGTGGACTTGCAGCCGCAATTGCACGTACGGCTTTGCGATCAGTGTCAGAAACGACCTGACATCTCACACACGAACACCCCATCTGTCACCAAGGACAGCCGTCAATAGCTTATAAAAATAACAGAAACTGATCTGCTTGTGCAGTGGGTTCAGCCATTTTCTGAAGTGAGTCTGAATTTATCTGGCTTAGGACTATAATTAAATGATTTTCAGGTAACTTTTTTGGCAGTCTCCTCACACAACTGCTGATAAAGGAACAGTATTTCGTAAATTTACTGGAACTGATGACTGAATTGCAGCCAGAGCTTTAGCCACACTAAACCATTCCTTCCTGAAAACATTCAAAGCGATCTCAGCTGAACAGTACCGAGCTGTTCTTTTCTTCCTAGCCAGAAATGTTGTTTTACTGCAATACTTTGTCAGAGAAAACGATGTGCCACGCCTACACAGAAGATGCTGGCTAATTTCTGCTCATGAGAGCCTTCCTAACACCTTACTTCTCCCCTAACAACAGGTGATCTACACAGAAGTAAACGCTTTAGAGAGGCAAATCAAAGAATTAAAACCAAACATGGTATGACCACACTACAAATCAATGACCTTTTATGTTCCAACAGGCAGAGCCACAGTTAGACTACAGAAATAAAGTTTACAGAAATAAAGAGGGGTTTTGTAAATTTTTTTTTTAAACCAAAGTAATGGGGGAAGCAAACTGCTTCCCTCCTGATATTTTCCGTATTCAAGAAAAAAAAGAGTTAAATAGTGGAACACACTTGTTGGTCAGAAATTAGCAAAGGTAAGCACAATAATTCTAGTATCAGTATTTTTCTGGATGCATATAAAAATTTTAGCTTTACCTTTCTTGCTTGACTCCTTCAGATTCTGTCTGAGAAGCAGATTTATTCTTTTGCTGTTTTAGAACATTATGAACACGGACTTTGTAGCTCTCGAATTCGGATGTAACAGATGCTTGTTCAGCCTATCACACAGAAAACAAAACTCAGTGTTATGCTCTTGACTACTGTCCCCTTATTGCTCTAAGATGAAATGGATCTTACATTAAAAAAGAACTACTTGTTGCATTTTCTGCTTTTAAATGGATAATTAAAATTGTGACTACCGTAGCAGATCATGTTTCTTTAGACTGAGTATCACAGAATGTGAAATTGAAAAGACATTAAGTTTCAACGTACCAGTATTAAAGAAAAGAACAAATACTTGCAAATTCAAAAGCGCATTCAACACAGGTTCACAAGAGGTTCTATCAAACAGCTTGAATGCAAAGGTGAAGGAAAAAAAAAAAAAAGATAATTCTGTTTTCCTTTTATACTACCCAGTGACAAAAAATCTTCATATGCCTTAAAGTTAGGCATAATTTTGAGGAGTCCAGTCAGTCTTGCAATGGTAATGCACAGCACAAGATATAATATTCTAGTTGACTGTAAGGGTGTTTGGTCTCTCTTGTAAATTTACCTGATTAATTTCACTGTGGACATACAGAATCTGTGGACATACAGAAAACTAGCTCACAACATAGTAACTTCATCCTTGACTGTACACTACACAGGAAGTAGTGTTCCCACCCTTCAGGTACCCATGTTGTCTATGTTTCTAAGAAAATACAGACGCAGGTTTTCATTCTTGGATCCTAGGAGAAACTCATGGATTCATTAGTCATCCTTGAGATGACTAAGATGCTCTCATCTTCACAAAGTGGATTTTAGAAAGTTTCTCAAGGGCCTGCAGTGACAGGACAAGGAGTAACAGGTTTAAATTGAAAGTGGGGAGATTTAGATTGGATATCAGGAAGAAATTTTTCACATGGAGGGTGGTGAGGCACAGGAACAGGTTGCCCAGAGAAGCTGTGGATGTCCCATCCCTGGAAGTGTTCAAGGCCAGGCTGGATGTGGCTTTGAGCAACCTGGTCTAGTGGAAGGTGTCCCTGCCCATGGCAGGGGGGTTGGAACTGGATGGTCTTTAAGGTCCCTTCCAACCCAAACCAGTCTGTGATTCTATGATTCTCTTCAGCTGGTGAGTGAAATTACACAGTGCTGACCCCAACTAGCCACTGCTCCAGCTTTTCTGCACTCTAAGATTTGTGGGCATTTTCTTTAAATTAATCCTCCTCTTTTCTTCCAGTCAAACTATGACCTAGAATATTCCTAAGTCCTCAGGCACACAGCGTTAAATGCCAGCATGGCTTCTGCCTTCTAGCTGACTGTCTGCTTGTGTGCCAACCTTCCCTTTAGACATTGTTTTCCTTCATTAATAACCTTATAATAATATCTATTTTTCAGATGTAGGGCACCTAAGGAGAAAGTCTGGTCTTCCAACATCTTCAAGCTGTGCCATTATGGAAGATCTACCCTTACTGGTTTCACAACGTCGAGGAGCAAGCCACCGTGGGTAGGCACCCCAAGTCCCTAGCTATGAAGAACGTGTTTGTAAATCCCCGATCTATATGTACCAGTACGACTTAGGCAAGCCTCCTGTAGCAGCAACCATTAAGTTTGTCCATTTCAGTTCACCTTTTTAAAATTCAGTTGTTTCTGAGAGACTGCATTCAACTGTTACTTATCTGCAAGGATGCACACCTCCCATACAAAAGGGGCCACAGCGTGGTGCAGTGACCTCCACAAACACAGTCTGAACGCAACAGTCCCACTACATTCTGTATCTGCCCTGACTCAATGCAAACACTAGATTCCAGGAACATCTAGCGCAGTGGCATATGGACAAAAAACACCCCAGCAATAACCAAAACCTCAGCAATAGGGTCAGTACATTAAAGGGTGCTTGCAAATAGGTATTTTCAGTGGTTTGTGGTTTATTTTTTAAAGTGGTATCTGTGTTCACAGGTTTTATATGGAGCAAATTTTTTGTTTATTCTTCTCTTTTCTTTCACGATGTATCTTTTCCCTGCAGTGTATACTTGCTGATCCTCCTAAATAAGCTCTGACTCCCCACTACCTCCATAAGGTTTTCTCTGTGGGAAATAGAAGAGCGGAGCCCAGATGTTCCACCACAAGTAATACATGACAACCAGGAGAGAGCCCAGCTTGTCCTCTATACCACCAAACACATTAAGCACTGGGGTAATTCTCAATTCTTGACAGGCAGAAAAAGCGAAAGACCTGCCAAATATTTTTAGAGAAGCAGACAGAGAGTGCAGTAAATCTCCCTTCTAAAGCCTCTGACATAACTCCTTCCACTAGCATACCTGGGCTGCTCTGCACTCTTCCTGCAAGGTGGCAATTTTTTGCTGGTAAGCACTCAGCGTACGCTGGTGTTGGTCCGAAGAGGTGCGCAGGTTTTCCTGGACTTTATGCTTCTCTGATGTTAGTACGGACACTTGAATCTGTGGGGAAGGAGGTGGGGGGAAAAAAATCAGTTTAAAAAACTTCACTATGACAAAAATTTTTTTCTTCCCTTTCCAAGCGGGTGTGCCACAGAGAACACAGGATCCTACTACAGTAATTCCTGCACAGAACTGGTGAATATAAAATTGAAATCCAGTAGAGACAGACATGGGTTACCATGTACTTTAAAAAAAAAAAAAAAATGTTTAAAGAGATAATTGAAGACAGAATTACAGTGATGGGGTGGCACCACTGTAATTTAAGAAAGCTAAACCCCCTCCCTTCCCTTTCATTACATTCAATCTCTATTCTGCCCAACCAACATTTACATGGATGTACAACAATTAAGATTTTTGCTGACGGTGTTGCTTTCTTTTGCTTTTAAAGTGAGCAACTTCCAGTTTTAAAGAAATTGCTTTAAAATACATCCCAGTTACAAGCTTCAAATTGCACAGTCCTCTCTTTTGGTGGAAGGGGAAAGGAAAGAGGAACAAGAAAGGGTAAACCTGTTTAAAGAACATCACCGTGGAAATACAGGGGGAAAGCATCAAACAGACAACACTCATTTAAGAAACAGAACCAGTAACATAGCAGTAAAAATAACAACTTTTCATTGTTCAGCCTACATTCCATCCATCCAGTATAAATCACACTCTTATCACTTAAATAAGAAACATTATGCTAACAGAGGAAGTGAAGTTTCTTGCCTTATAGGCTTCCACTTGTTGTTGACTGGCTTCCAGTTCCCCTTTTAATGACGCCTGCAACATCAGATGGTCATTTTCCTGCATGATAAAATTATCTGGTCATTAAAAAAACCTCAATCCTCAGCAGCTTAATTCCACTACCAGCCCATTTTGCAAAAGTGAGTTTAAAAATGGAACACACGGTCATTAACATCTGGACTTACAGCTTGTTTTGAATCAGCCAGCTCTTTTTTGGTTTTCACCAGGAGTTGTTTGATCTTGGCATTTCTTTCCTCATCCTGTTGCATAGTTGACTGAAGTGACTCTAATTCAGAAAACAGCAGTTATATGCAAAGGAAACTTTCCCTCCTGTATTTCCTTAAAAATACTGGAAAACAATTAAAGCAAATTCTGACAGTTTTCTTAAGATCTTCAAATAAATGAAATTGTTTTAAGACTTACAGACAGGAAGAAATGAAATTTTTAACCACATGCTAACTAGTGAAGTTTTATGAGTGTGGTATGTCAGAATGAAAACCCCCATCAGTCACTGACTTTCAGAACTTAATCGGGTAAGAAACACAGTTTATTTGCTGAATACAGATCAAGCGACTGATATCCTCATAAAGTTTGCTTTATGAAAAAATAACTTTGACTATGTAACCATTTAGTATTCCCTACAAACCTTACTTTCACTCGTTGACTTGAGAAGCTGTTTCTGAATTGTTTACCATTACTGACAGTACCACAGTGACTGTTCATAGTTTACTCACTTATTTCTTCCTGTAGGGTCTCTTGCTTCTGTTTCTGAATCCCCGTCTCTTGCTCGAGATCTTCTATTCTGCTGTCTTTATCAGTTATCTTCTGATTAAGTTCTTTTACTAGCCTTTCATAATCAGCTATTTCCATATCCATCAGTGTACTCTTTTGAGCGTCCTGCAAGTTACACACAAGGAAGCTGCAGCTTAAAATCTGCCTTGGCTGCTAAGAATATATATATATTTTAATTATATTAAAAAACCTCTATTGCCCATCTAATAACAAGTCTGTAAGTATCCACATTCACAAGCAACACCCATCCATCAGGTTTCCATATCCTCAGTAAATAACCTGTTTTCAAACAAGAACCAGAAGCTTTGAAAAGCTGTTACTAGTTAAACAGTTTTACCAGTAGGTATTTTGCAGACAGTAGTTTTTATCCTCTTCAGTCCTTACGACGAGAGCAGCTTCTGAATAGTGCACCATACAAGTACTCCAGATATCTGAATTCTATTCCTATTTCTACTCATGACAGGCCTCATAAGCCAAGCTAGAGCAAACAATAATAAGAATAACCCCAAACCCTAAAGCACACATCAGCTCTGCAAACACAAAAACAGGGGTAAAAGCTCTCATGTTTTCCCTTCTGCAAATCTTGGCCTTTAAAACCCCCAGAACATAAAGTGAGGCATTCAGCACAGCAAGACAGGCCAAAATCTTTCGTAGTTCCATTAAGCACTAACACGAACAGCAACTCTACCTTTCTGGCCAGCTCTAGTTCTTGCATAGTTTTCTGTAGATGTTTCTTTTCCTTCTGAAGTTGCATCTGAAGCTCCTCCATTTCTCGGAGAGCACTGCTATGTTCCTGAAATTTAAATACTTCTCAGTTAGGCAGTCAGCATCTATTTATGCTTACACACACATTTAGGTTGTACAAAGATAATTGTTCTTTTTTTAGGAAATCACTGGGAAACAAAGAAAATCCCAGATGATTATGAAGCATTTCTCACATTCTGGAACAACCCCCAAACTACTCCAAGTCACAGCCTTGCAAAGTTCTGTCAATGAACAAACCAAGCCTTCAAAAAAGACCGAGTCGAGTAACAAGAAGAAGAAGTATGGATCTTGTTCTATAAAAACACAGCGTACACATCCAGTGAAAGTAATCCTTCAGCCCACTCCCCATCCCTACAGAGTACTACCTTTGTTTTCTGTTCTTTCAGAAGCTTTTCAGCTTCTAGATCTTTGTCAGCCTTTGCCTTGGCTCTTTGTATCTCCAGTATCTGAGCTTCCAGCAGCTTAGCATTATATTGCAGTGCTTCAACACGAGCCAGGAGGTCTTCATTAGCAGACTGTAACTGATCATGCTGAAATGATCACAGTGGAAGGATAAAAACATAAGCTCAATTGTGACTTGAAAAACCTGAGAAATTAAATGCCTGCATAACCACCAGAATATATGCTACCATTTCTCATTCTTTCCTATGACAGGGGGGTTGGAACTAGATGATCTCTAAGGTCCCTTCCAACCCAAATCATTCTGTGATTATACAATTTCTTCCTATGTTACTCCCTACTAGCTTCCATTTATAAAGAAACGGTGGCCTAGGTGCATCTTCAGTATAATTACGTATGGGGCCTGGGAGTTTAAAATCCTAAATTCCAAACCCATTGCAGTTATCTTTGCAAAGATGTGTCTCACAGCTACTTAATTACCACCTTAGACTCTTCCGAATGCCATTACAGTACTCCACAATGCATCCTAAAGTCTCATCCTCGTAAAAGATGCAAAAAACAGTAAGTAATTTAGTATATTTAAACATATTAATTATGTTTTAATGCCATGTTGATTAAGTAACAAAATCACATTATGTCTAAGAAACAGAAGAAAAAAAAAGTCAACACTTAAAAGTTACTGTGCTTCATGAGACGTGTAGGTGTGAAACTAGAGAAATAGTGCAAGTTTAATAGCTTGGTTTTATCTGGTAGGTGCAGCAGAGTTGTATGTCCACACCAGGCCAGAGGTGATCACTTCCTCTTTTCAGTGAGTTGACCTAAGATAAATTAAACTCCTCCTACTGAGAAAGCCTGACATTCTAGATGTATTTACCTTTGTCATGGCCCAGGTAAGATATCAGCTGTTGAAAAACCCCCAAACCTCTGAATTTCAAGCCACTACTCAAAATGTACTTGGTTTAGGAAATGACATACAGTAGCAATCACATGAATAAAACTTACACTAAACAGGTAATTTTTACTGATCAACAGATCAGACACACATACAGAACTGACCTGCTGGGATGAGACCTGTAGCTGTCTTGTGAGATCATCTATCTGGCGTTCGAGATTATTTGCTCTGCCTTTTTCAGAATCCAGCTGTTCTCCTTGCTTATCGTATTCCATCAAAAGATTCTTAACACATACAAACACAAACCCATCATTTTTTACAACATACATTGCATAAGCACATTCTACACCTCAGATGCTCATATATCTTTACTACTATTTCAGCATACGAGTTGTCTCACCTCAACATCAGAAATATCAGAATGAAATTAAAGCTACTGTTCCATTATAGGCTCTGGCAAAAACCCTTTCCAGTTCATGAAATTCTAGAATTCAGGTTGGAAGAGACCCCAGGAGGTCCACATTCGACCTCCTGCTTAAAGCAGGGTCAGCAGTGAGATCACACCAAGTTGCTCAGACCTTTGTCCAGTCAGGTCTTTCCAAGGATGGGGGTGGCACTACACCTCTGAGCACTCTGTTCCGAAGCTCAACCATCCTCGTAGGGTAAAAATATTTATCCATGTATCCAGCTGGAATCTCTCATTTCAATTTAGGACCGCTGTCTCTCATACTGCACTGCCTTTAATAAGCTGACACTATTTCCTTGATAATGTCTTTACTAGAAGGCTGCAATTAGGTGCTTTGAAGTCTTCTCCAGGCTAAGCAACTTCTTGGCCTTGTACATCACTTATTCCAAGTCCCTTGACCATCCTGGTCACTCTCCACTGCCATCACCTCAGGTTATCTTCCTTGAATTTGATGGCAGGGGAGGGACAAGACTGGATGCAATACTCCTCATGATGTCATAGAATCATTTAGGTTGGAAAAGATCCTTAAAAGTCCAACTGTAAACCTAACACTGCCAAGTCTACCATGTCCTTAAGTGCCACATCTACACGTCTCTTAAATCAGGGATGGTGACTCCAACACTTCATTGGGCAGCCCCTTCCAGTGCCTGACAACCCTTTTGGTGAAATTTTTCCTAATATCAAATCCAAACCTTCCCTGGCGCAACGTGAGGCCGTTTCCTCTTGTCCTGTCACTTGTCACTTTGGAGAAAAGACCAACCCCCACCTCATGACAGCTTAATTTCATGTAGATGGCTGGATGGGGCTTTGAGCAACCTGGTCTAGTGGAAGGTGTCCCTGCCCATGGCAGGGGGGTTGGAACTAGATGGTCTTTAAGGCCCCTTCCAACCCAAACCGTTCTGTGATTCTATGAACTTCAAAAGGTTTCTGTCAGCCCATTCCTCATGACTGACTATGTCTCTCTAAATGGAAGCCCTGTCCTCAAGTCTACTGATGGTTCCCGATTAGGAACAATCCAAGAACTTGATGAATGTGTACTCTTCTCACCTCCAGGTCAAAGTTAAACAGGACAGGTCTCAGCATAAACCCCTCTGGTATTTGTTACTGGCATCTAGTACAAGCCATTATTTGCTACTCTCTAGGCCAAAACATGCAACTATTTTTCTTTTTTTTTTAAGCATCCACTCAGTTGTTTTCCTACTCCATAATACCCAAGCATGGCTACAAGAGTACTGTGAGAGAGCACCAAAAGCCTTCTTAAAGTCAAGACAAGCGACATCCACTGTTCTCTTCTCATCCACAACTCCAACTGTTTCATCATGGCAGGCCCCCAGATTATTCAGACACAATTTACTCTTAGTGAATTGACGCTGACCATCCTCAGTCACCTGCTTCTGCTTCATATGACCAGAAATGTGCTCCAATAGGAATGCTGAGTTTATGTCTTTATCACTTCAGGGCTGCCTAACTAATCCCCAGTTTAATGTACTTTGAAGAATTCATAAAGATTTATGTTTTGCCTCAGCAACACATTGCTTGATACATATTACACCAGATTTAAAAGGTTTAAAAATACCAACCAGTAGAAAGTAAGTGGCTTACTGTCTTCTGACAGCAGCCGCACAGTTCTGTTGCTCGAACTCTACATTTCTTGATTTGGGTACTCAACCGCACTACAATGTCTTTTGCCATAGCTGTGCAAGTAAGTCGCAAGATACATCCAGCCTAGGCCTCAAAACCTAAGTTATTTATGACAGTTAACTGTCTTTTGTAAATATCGTACTACTCCTACCTTGTAGCTTTCAGCTCCTTGAATGACATCTTTCATTGAAGCAGACAACTGATCTTTTTCTGATCGAACCAACTCCAATTCTTCCCTCAGAGCCTGCATCTTATTACAAAGAAGTGTGTGTCATTAACACAGAACCCCACAAGCAGAATGTTCTTCATTATTAAGAAGTAGCCAAGGTACCTCTTTTCGGCTGGCATCTAATTCTTTCTTTGCTTTCACAGCAACAACCTTCATTTTATTTAGCTTCTCTCCTTTTTCTGCAGATTCTTTTTCCAGCCTTCCTAAAATAAATAAATAAGAAAATCAAAAATATGCCTTCAATTCAATAAGAACACAAATACCAGCATCACTTTGAAACAAAACAGAATATAAAGCAGGGGAAGATATTAAAATGTTTCACTCAGTTAAGCATTCAAATTTAATTTGAAGCTAGAACATCCAGTTGCACAGACAGCTTTGGGACAACCTTTCCCTGTTTCAGAGGCTTCCATCACAGTTAGCATTAAAAGCCATACTCCTGTCTACTTCTACATACAGTCCTAACAACTCTCATGTGTTGGGATAACTGCACTGAGGCAACAGTAGTTTTGGCAAAGCTTTAGGGATTTGTATTGACAGATTTATTTCCCCTATTTAAAAAACAGAGATGATTTAAAAAAGAAAAAATAAAAAAGCTACACTGTTTATAGCCAAATGCACACAGGAAGAAAAAATGGTAAGAAACATCAAATAAGGGACTTCAGATTGCTAACGATACTTTAAATCCCTAATGGAAGGAATACTGTAGGAAGTTGCATTGATATCTACTTCCTCTCCTTCCTGGGCTTCTAGGAAATACAGGATGATTATGCAGAAAAAGCAAAACTAACAATCCAAAGACCCCAAACTGTTTACATAAAAGAGAACAGCGAGAAAGATACCGATTTTCTCTTCAAGTTCTGCTACTGCAGACTGTTGATCAGTTTTCCCCGTCAACGTCTCCATTACATTCTGTGTCATAAACAAAGATACAAGAAATATTACAAAAATTTGTTTGTGATATCTGTTTTTCCCCCTAACAAGCCATGAGGAATTTCAGCTATGGCTGGCCTGTGTTTACATTTTTATTACCAAGAAAGTCTTTATGTGCAATTTCATATCAGCTACCTAACTGAAAAACATACTTATGTTGAAAGGAAAACATTCCGACCTTTTAACAGCTGCCTTCCCTCCTTTCTGAGGACAAAATAAAAACAGGAGACCATTAATTCTGCAGCTGTCAGGTTTACAAAACCACCAATTCCCAGGACCTGAAGTTAGGAGTAGCTAAGGCAGATCAAGCAGGAGTTTTGTTTGAGATGGAGATCACAGTTAGAGGTGAAAGATTACGAGGTCAGTTAGTCTGTCCAGTTAAATGATCACTTTGAAGGGTATTGACAGGAAAAGAGAGGTGCAAGTACAAGCAAGTTTTGTCAGAACAGCAGCATGGCTGGTTTGGTTTGGTTGGGGTTTTTTCCTGGGCGAAGGGAGGGGATTCTGAGGTGTTGGGAAACTCAGAAACATATCTTTTCTAGAAGGGAAACTCACTTTGAGGCAGAGTTAAAAAAAAAAAAAAAAAGAAAAAATAAAAAAGGAGAGAGAGAATTGAAAGTATGTTTTGAACCTTAGTTCTGAAGACTTTAGAGGTTTAGTCTGTATACTTCAATAACAAAATATAACCTTTAGAGAACTCAGTTCGTCTTTCACATTTCTAAGTTCAGTTTCCTTTTCTTCCAGAATTTTATTTAAGTCGTCTTGTTTTTCTGATCCTTTCTGCTGTGCCTGTACTTGGCTTTCATAAAAAGCAAGTTGTTGACTCATCTCTTCAACCTTAGCTAAAAGATCTTGATTTTCAATCCTTGTTTTTTCACTGGCATTCTTCAGCTCCCAGATATCACGTTGAAGTGCTTCTTTTTCAGACAACACTCCTTCCAACTCTTCTCTCAGGAGAACCTTTTCCTTTTCAAAATCCTGAATCAGGGTTCTATGTTCAATATATCGAGCTGCATTTTCCTCCTCCAGCCTCTCAACTTCCTGCTGCAAATGAAGAACCTTCTCCTCGTTCTGCAGAGCAAAGTGCTGCTCTTCTTTCATTTTTGCCAAGCATTCATGTGCAATTTGTAACAAGTCAAGAGAATCCCATTCCTCATTAGAATCTGAAACGCTGGACCCCCCAACCTCAAGTAAGTGGTACAGCTGAGTTGTTACAAGGGATCTGTGCGCTTTTTCGCTTTCAAGTAATGTTGATACATGGTCCTTTTCTGCAGTTATTGTTTGTAGTTTCTTCTCTAAGTTTTCAGACTGCTCTTTCAACACTAACCAACTCTCTTTTTCAGATGTAATCTTTTCCAGCTCTTCACTTAATCTGCCTTTTTCCTGCAGGATTTTGTTATTTTCCTCACGAAGAGCATATGTTTCAGATGAAAGGTTCTCTCTTTCACGCACCAGAGATTCAATCTGGTTTTCCAGTTGCTCTAGCGTTTGAGCATTTTCACTCTTCCTAGTTAAAGCTTCATTTAGTCTCTCTGTTAATTCCTCCACCTTTTTCTTCAGGTCGCTATTGTACTGGTTTGCAACATCTACTTCTTGCTGAAGTTCCTGAACTTTTCCTTGTTCTTGCTTACACCTCTCCTGAAGGGTTTCTCTCTCTTCACCCAAGCATTTTACTTCATTTAACACATCCTTGTTCTGATCAGTAAGAGCAATGATCTTCTCTTGAAGTTCTTTCATAGCAGTCTCTTTTTGGTCAATGGAGCTTCTTATTGTGTTATTCTCCTCCTGAAGACTTACAATCTTACATTTAAGTTCTTCCATCTCTAGCTGATCAGATGACAATTTTTCTGTTTCTTTCTGGAGGCGATTCAGAGTTTCAAGAAGAACATCCTTTTCATTGAAAGCAGCTCGGAGTTTCTGCTGCAGTTCACTGACATCAGAAGCTTGCTGCTGTTTCATTGATTCAAACTCCTGGCTGATCTTTCCAGCAGATTCCCCTAGCTCAATCTGCAGAGTTTCCATTGTTTCTCTCAGGCTGTTGTAATTGGACACTGCTTCTTCTTTCTCCTGAGTTACCTTTTCAAGCTCTTCTCTAAGCTCCTGCGTTTCAAAAACTAACGCCATCTTTTCTTTTTCAGAATCAGATACTAAAGTTTCTTTTAGTTCAGAAATTTCTTTCTTATGTTGCTCTTTCAAAGCCTGAGTTTCTAACTCATGCTCTTTTACAGCAGTTTCACAGTGCTGCCTTGCTGTTTGGAGCTCCAATTTTAGTTTTTCTATTACACAACAGTAATCTTCTTTAGTAAGCTGCAGTTCGTTTATCTTGAAGTCCAAGTCTTCCCGCTCGTGAAAATATTCATCCTTCATGCGATGGATTTCCTCTTCTAGTTTCAGTTTAACATTACTCATGTAAGTTAGCTCATCTTTTAGCATACTATGTTGGGACTGGAGCTCTTCTAAGCTATACTCCAGGTGCCTAACCTTTTCTTCCATTTTCGCTTCTACGCAAGGTTCTTGTGTATCTACATCTACCTTGCTTTCCACATTTTTATTTAAGACTTCTCTCAGCTGCTCCAAGTCAGATTCAGGCTGGTCAGTATGAGCACATGTTTCATCCATCACATTTTTCTCTTGTATTAAGCCTTCTTCTGCCAAATTGTGCTGTAACTGATTTATCTGATTCTGCTTTTCTTCATTTTCTTTAGATGATACTTCAATCCGATGCATCAACTCCAACACCTCCTCCTGATGGGCAAGTTTTATTTTTTTAAGCTCTTCATTCAGATTATTGATTTCATTATAGTAACACTGAGCATTGCTTTTAATAGTTTCTTGCAGATTCATCACTTCTTTGTTTTTGTCTTCATTCACGGTTTCCAACTGCTTGCTCAGACACAAAATTTGCTCCTCATAAGTAGATTTAATTCTTTGGACATCATCTTGTAATCTTTTAACTTCTTTTTGACTATCATGATGACATTCAATCTGTTCCAGCAGCTCCATTTGTTTCTTCCCTTGTTCCTCTAATTCTATTTTCAGCTTTGTTAAGTCCTCATTGTGTTTGCATTGTGCATCTGCTAATTCACTCTTCAGAGCTTCTATTTCTTTCAGAGAGTCAATACTTGATTGCTCGAGTTGCTTCTGCAATTCCTCTGTCTTAGCCACTGCAGACTAAACAAACATACAAGTTATTAAATAGTGGTGGTAACACAGGGTTATCATGCACTGGAACAGGCTGCCCAGGGAGGTGGTGGAGTCACCATCCCTGGATGTGTTTAAGAGACGGGTGGATGAGGTGCTGAGAGATATGGTTTAGTGGTGGACAGATACGGTTGGACTGGATGATCTCTAAGGTCTTTTCCAACCCAGTGATTCTATGATTTCCACATAAACTCTTCACAATAATGAATTAGAAGATTTGGGAGTCTTTAGTTTTAAAAATCGCTATGGCTTTTAGATATCTAACTATGTTAGGGCAACTCAATTCAGAAGACACTGCAGAGAACACTTTGCAAAATGAGAAACTAAAACTAAGCCTTAAATCATGTTTACTAGCATTATTTCACAAAATGGTCATGATAGATTACCAGAATCTAATGCTAAAGCCAAAATCTATTGAAGATCGAATTACTTTTAGCGCATCAAATTGAACTATATGGAACACAAAAGTGTTCATCAACTGCAAGCAATTCACTCTTTACTTTATTATTGAGATTACTGACATAATTTAGACATAGAATCATAGAATCGTTTGGGTTGGAAGGGACCTTAAAGACTATCTAGTTCCAACGCCCTGCCATGGGCAGGGACACCTTCCACTAGACCAGGTTGCTCAAAGCCTCATCCAGCCTGGCCTTGAACACTTCCAAGGATGGGGCATCCACAACTTCTCTGGGCAACCTGTTCCAGTGCCTCACTACCCTCTCCATGAAGAACTTCTTCCTGATATCCAATCTAAACCTCCCCACTTCCAATTTAAACCTGTTACCCCTTGTCCTGTCACTACAGGCCCTTGTAAAAAGTCCCCTCCCAGCTTGGCTGACAGGATCCTTCTTATGAGTGTCTGAATGTAAACCTCCTACTTCCCATGGAAAGACAGAGCTAATGGATTGAAGCCACCACACATGCAGGCTACTAATGCTTAGACTGAATTCTTTTTGAACAGCTGCGGATCTAGCCCATGCATTTAAGCTTTTCGTATTTACTGTCAATCTTAAAAAAGCTATAAATTAGGGGGTACAGAGAAAAATATACTTTAACATATGCAGCTTTTAGATTTTTTAAGGTAAATCAGAACACAGGTAAGTGAAGAAAAAGATTAAAGAGAAGTGGAATACAGAAGAAGCAAAATGAGAAAACAGACATAATTCAAAGAAGTTTTAGTAATGTTTTATTGTTCATTTCAGTACCTCTGCTTCTTGCTTTCTTTGAGTATTTTCTTTTTTCAGAGCTAAGCACTGCTGCTGACTTTCAGCTTTTTCCAGAAGTACAACATCCAGTCTTTGCGTGAGAGCCTAATTTGAAGGGAAAAAGAGATGACTGAAATAAAGGTTTCTTAACATCAGAAATCTGAATGATTTTTTGCAAACTGTAGGGACTCACATATTGGTCATGAACTTTCTTGTCAATTGAACAGATCAGTCTGATTTAAATGTTACTTTCAGCTCAAATATGACTGATACGGAATAGGTAGAAACAACGCTGTTGAATAATACATCAAAAATACAATTTTGAACAGAACCAATTTTATCTCCAGGTAGTGGGGACAGGGGGGAGCTGCCCTTCCATAAAAAACAAATCCCCATCCAAATTATTAAAACCAATTTTCCAGTTTCCTCCTCCTCCTACCAGTTTTCACTTTCATTTTTCACATTCACAGGACCCTTACTTTGAGACCGGCAGATGTTCTTGCCACTTAGAAAAAAAATTCCAGTTGCTTTCCTAGAAGTGTGTCTTATGACATGCAACTTTAATTATGTGTTTCTGATCTCATCAAATGACCGTCTCAGAAGTTTCCTAAATGGCTGAAGTCTTTCTGTAGGAGGTCATTCTAAAATAATGAAAAGCCTGTCTGATCAACTGCACAAGGAAAAAGTCTTAATGAGGAAACTGTACTATTCCTCACAGAACTGGCAGTATTTTCTGAAAAGTGGAGTAAGGATGTGGGAAGGAGAAAAACTGAGGTTTTAGGAAGTGTCCTGAATTCCTGAAGACTGATTACATTCAATATGAATACCAGTTTTAAAGCTACTTACTATTTACCACAAATGGTTTCTGTACATTTGCGTCAGCTAACATTATGTAACACATTAGAAACCCCTCCCATACTCCTACCTGAATAATATCATCAGCTCCTCCAGTAGCTGCTTTAGATCGGAGTTCTTCAATCTCTTTCTCTAGTTCTTAAAAAATATGGAAATATCACAGCATGAATCAATACTCCATCGCAGCAGCAAATTACTAGTAAACCCAGTGCCTAACAACACTCCTAATCAAACCAGAGATGTCTTTTGCTTCATTAAGTTTTGTTTGTTCCTGCATGATATATAAAGGGCTAATGGAAAGAGAACAAACATTCAGTACTAATTCTCCAGTCCTGACATTTCGCATGCTTTCCTGAGGAAGCAAAAGCTTCCTTGTTTGGCTGGAGGGACAACAGATAGAAATGCTTTTGATGATTGTCTTCTATTTCACAATCAGTTTAAGCCAGAGAAAAGATAATCAGTTCCTACTGGTTCTCTAAAAATAGGCAGCAGGTAGAACAAGATCTTACGGAAAACCTCACTGAGGAGAGGCCTAGTATAGCCCATTCCTATCTTTATTGTTTTGCTGGGCAGCTACCCGCCGTCAGCATAACCGTAACTCCGAACGAGGGGAAGTGACAGCAGTCCAAGTAGTAGGTCACTGGAGGAAAAGGGACAGCAGAGAGGAGAGGGATAGCACAGATTTATACTTTATACTTTTAGCTGGGTAACACAGTAATTCGTATTTCTTATTGAAGTGGTAAATGATCAAATATAAAGTAGCTAACTATTTTAAAGAAGCTACTGTACTCAACAACAGCACTAATTACAGAAAATCTATCAGACTTTCCCCCTGCCACCTGCTTCCTTAAAAACAGGTATCCCTGCAACCAATACGGGTAACAAAGACAAATCACACTTCGACTCCTGCACCAGCTACAGTGTTCCATCACGCCATACTGCCGGATCAAAATTAATACCTGACAAAAGCAATGCCGCTTTTTCTTCCCTCCCTTGCTCTAAGAACTTCAGTCCCACAAAAAATAGCAAAAGAGCAGAAAAAAAATCTAGGATATTTGCCTAGAATTTAAATCTAGCTAGCAAAACCAGGCAGTGGTGCTAGGCAAAGTCAGATTGCACCAAGCGTTAAGGCAGAAATTGTTCCCTTTCCAGTACCTTACCCGTACACCTTGACTTCACTTTCTGTATAAGCATCACTTGCTTTTTTGCAAACTTGATGAGATCTTCTTTGGGCAACGTGTCCAGCTGTAAAAAAAGTACCTATCAGAGAAATCAGCTTCCTTTAACCCAGAGGTAAACAGAAAACAGGGCATTTTAGCACCTGACTTCCAAGAAGTTAAATTTTAGGGCTAGAAACTGTCTTACCACATATTTACAGTAACAGAGTAAATAGAACAGTAAGAGTCCAGGTTACTGCTGGTCTGTTATCCAATCCTGTTATTTCCAGTGCAGTAACAGAAACTACTCCTAAATCTGTGTTTTCCAAAATCATTCTAGAGCACACAACAGGGCAGCATCAGTTACACAGGAAAGCTTGCTTGGGAAGGGTTACAGTCTGGTAACACAATGTTCTGAAAATAGCATGCTGACCCAACACTGACATTGTTTATGTTTACTTCCAGCATATGCAAAGAAACAGCATATGAAACAGCCTACTGCCAGAACTAGATACTACTAATGTTTATCAAATATTATGACAGGAAGTGAACATACCAAGAAGAGATTTTTTTCCATGTTTTTCAAAACACCTTAACCTAGTGGTTATAAATCAAATTTTCAAGAAACCCAGAAGACAGGAAACTGTTTAAAAACACCCTTCTGTCTTCCTATTAGTCACATGTTGCACACTAAGCTGTAACCCTTTCAACTACTGCTGTCCAAATAAACCAGATTGGTGAGGTCCGATTACCTTTGATTTACCAGATCCTGGTGTGACCGAAGATGCCACCATCTCTTGTCCAGCATCTTGTACCTACAACAAAATAAAGCACAACCTGCAGTAACTTATCTTTTTAATGTAGACTGCTGAAGGATCTAAACGAAAGTCTGCAAACACCGACAATAGTAAGTGAAAATATTGGGAGCTCAAGAGAAAAATTAAAAATGTATCTGTAGAATCACAGAATCACTAAGGTTAGAAAAGACCTATAAGAACTAGTCAGAAGGATAATAAGGAAAAAAATCAACAGAGATCTGTTGTGGTTAGTCCAATACAACAGCTGAATAGAAAACTCCTGATTTCCAAACCAGTACACTCCTATGATTCCATTACTGAATTGACATCTAGAATTGATACAGTACTGAAAAATAATTTTATTTACAAGAGTTTACAAAACCGTGATGGTCTTTCTTGTTATTATATAAGACTTGTTTTTTTAAAAAGGCATGAACAACAAAAAGAAAAAAAAAAGAAATTGTAGAGGAGTAGCACTTAAAAGTCAAACTTTGGGAACTTCTGAACCACATATACCCCTCAACTTTTTTTTTTTCCCCCCTTTCTTTCTTAAGCCCACTGGATATCACTAATCATTGGCTAACAAATGTATTTGAAAAGACTCTGCAAAGCCAGGGCTCTTTTGAACAAAATATAACACCCCATGTTGTGTCCCCTCCTCCCTCCCTTTTAAAAAAAAAAACCAAAAAAAAAAAAACCCAAAAAAACCCAACCAAACTCATTGGTTGATACAGAAAGTGCTGGCCTGAAAAACATATTCTAAAAGGCTCTGCAAATTTTGGGCTCTCTATTTCTCACATACATGCATAATGCCTTCTCGTGTAAACTCCCACAGATCTAACTGGGAGACTCTGTTACCTTCCAGTGGTTTATCGGAGATATGCTGACCTGTACTTGAAAACATGAAGGAACATACAGAACTAAGATGGGGCAAAGGAAAATGGAACAGACTCCTCCAATATACTAAGGATAGTATTTCCAAGCTTTGAACTTTACTCTGCTTTTTTCTTCATATTATCATATGTGTGTGTACAAAAAGTGAAAGGGTGTACATATTTGTATTTTTATATATCTGTGTGTGTGTAGCTATGCACACAACCCCTTCACTTTTATTTTGCTACTCTTTTTATTCTGCCAAAACACCCTTATAATAGAAACTATGGAAAAATAAACTGGACCTAAGCACTATTAGAATGAAAATTCACGGACTAAATTCAGAGAGAAGAACTGATACAGATAACAAGAAATACCATCATTAGAAATACGAGTTCAAGTACAGACCAAGGACAAAAGCGGTTACAGATGTCTCCCTGTACCACAGGGGCCAGAGCGTGGGGTGTTTTGCTTTGGCACCTTTTTTTTTTTTGATACAGCAAAACCAAACTTAGTAGAAAATAATGTGCCCATTAAAAACAAATATGGCATGAAAGATCCCATAAGGTCATAATGTTTAAGTTTCATATTTTCTTGGTACACAAAACTTTGTCAACATTTAATATTTCAGTACTGCAATTAGCAGAACACTGTCACTATAGGCAGCATGCTATGCTTACACGGTATAATTAAGTGCAACAAAGTGCATGTGCCGATTCGAAAATGACAGCACGTGGCTGTAGGGTTAGATGAATCTACACATTATGTTCATTCTCCTTTTAAGCTAATGAGCACAGAGGCAGAACCACGGATCATGTAAGACAACGCATCCAGTTTTGCTGTTCTGATAACAGAAACCACAAGCAGCTCGTGTAGAGGGCTTCACCCGTTCCAAACAGAAAAACAATCATAGAATCAGAGAATGGTTTGGGTTGGAAGGGACCTTAAAGATCATCTAGGTCCAACCCCCCTGCCATGGGCAGGGACACCTTCCACTAGACCAGGTTGCTCAAAGCCTCATCCAGCCTGGCCTTGAACACTTCCAGGGATGGGGCATCCACAGCTTCTCTGGGCAACCTGTTCCAGTGCCTCACCACCCTCTCTGTGAAGAATTTCTTCCTGATATCTAATCTAAACCTCCCTGATTTCAATTTATACCCATTACCCCTTGTCCTATCACTACAGGCTCTTGTAAAATGAGGAAGAGGAGTTACTAAAACCCCTAAACTTTCCATTGATTAGGTGCACCCCAGCTCTAAGCCAGCAGACAGTTAAGTATACTTCTAAACACCAAGGATTCTCAAGTTTCTATTGCAACAATCTGAAACCAGGGTATGCTTCCATACTTCACTGGTATATAAAAATTATTGGTTTTTTAAATAATAATTTAAAGCCTACTTCATCTACACTAAGGTGTTTCCAAACCACAGTTTAGCATGTTCTGTGTATTTCAATTGCTATCTACCCCTCACTTTTGCAACAGCTAAACACACTGTTAGAACGCCTAACTGATGCATAAATGCAATATATTAAACTTTGAGGTGAACTGTGGCAGTAATGAACATTATGAACAGTGATTTCCTCAGCACCGTTCAACTTTTAGACATCACCAACTCTAATCATACCAAGTAACATCAAAACACCTTTTGACCTGTGATCGCTTCAGCAACCACTGGCATAGTCAGAATGTGCACAGCTCAGAAACTACCAGGAAAATTAATTGCACATACGAATTTTAAACTCTTCAATACTTTCTTCAGATTTGCCTTGGTGGTTATGAAGGCTAAACTAGATACCAACACAAGCAAATAAAATCACTGAAGTATACGTAGGTGTTTCATAGCTGACATATGTACCGGGTTTGCGTGGCAAGGTTTTGTAGCTGGGGGGTGGGGTGGTAGAAAGTTGGCTTCTGTGATAGTGAGAAGCTGCTGGAAGCCTCTCTTAGGCTCCACAGAGCCAATGCCAGCTGCCTCCAAGATGCACCTGCTCCTGGCCAAGGCTGAGCCCATCAGTGACAGTGGTAGAGCCTCTGGGATAACGTGTTTAACAAGGGGAAAAAAACTTGAGAGGGGAGATTTTGCAGACAGACAGACAGAGAGAAAGACGTCAGAGGAGCAGCCCTGCAGCCACCCAGGTCAGTGGA
>NW_010241653.1:0-378 GCF_000690775.1 Eurypyga helias
AGGAGCCTGCCAGCGAGCCCTGGCAAACGGCTGGGCTTTCTCCCAGTTCCCGCGCCACGTTCCTCCGCGCTCGGCGTGCGCCTGCACGAAAGAGCGGGAGTCAAAGGGCCGGCAGGCTCCAGTGCGCCCGAGAAACCAGAGATGGGAACAACTGGCAAAGAGCCCCCCCGCCCCGCGAAACGGGTCGTCCCCGGGAAGGTCCGGGGGGCCCCGCCGTGCGCCTGCACGAAAGAGCGGGAGTCAAAGGGCCGGCAGGCTCCAGTGCGCCCGAGAAACCAGAGATGGGAACAACTGGCAAAGAGCCCCCCCGCCCCGCGAAACGGGTCGTCCCCGGGAAGGTCCGGGGGGCCCCGCAGCTCGAGGCCGGGGAGGGGGGGC
>NW_010241653.1:912-8040 GCF_000690775.1 Eurypyga helias
TGCTGGAAGCAAACGACAGACCCCTCTGCCTGCATTTTCCCCACCCAGCTCCCTCTGCCCCCGTCCAACCGTTTTGGGAAGGACCCATGGGAAGGATGCCCGGCTCTGGCCCTGCCTTGTCACCCGGTGCCTCAGCCCCTTGTCAGGTCTCCTCTTGTGCCCAGGGACTCGGTGGCAGGGCGCAAAGAAGAGTCCGAGCAGGGCAGAAACAGCCTGGGGCGGCCAAGCAGGCAAAGCTGGCCGTGTCCGGGTGCTGGCCACACCGCCCACCGGTGCTGGGCTTGCTGCCAGCTGCGTGTGCCCAAAGCAACCCCTGCACAGGGGCTGCCAACAGCCCTGCCTGGCTCGTGCTCCTGCCTAATTTGCAATAAGCTTATCGAGGCCGGGTAAGCTCATTTCACAGACAACCCAAATTTAATACACATGGAAAGCGAGGTCTCCTCTAGCAACAAGATCCGAGCTCACCCAAGGACATCAGAGCGAGCGAGCCAGGAACAGACTCCAAGTCTCCAAACTTACACTCAGTGCCTAATTCAGATTTTACGCCCAAACAAGCTCAAGAAATTCAGAGTACTGTTCCCACAGGGAAAATGTAAAACTGCCTCAGGGGAACTGGCTGCAAGAGTGTTGCAGGGCGAGCAGAGCTCCCTGAGCTCCCAAATCCTCCGGAGGCCGCAAGACGCCAGGGTCCTTCAGCAATGGTCACTGCACCGTACCACCTAACCCTTCCCTCCCGCTAAGATCTGCATCGTTCTGCGGCTTTGCTGGGTTAAAATTTGTCCCTGCCTCAGGACACATCCCTCCTGAGCAATGTCCTGCTCAGTGCCCTGCCCCAGCTGATCAAGCTGTGGATTTTAGCGAGGTCCTGTAAGGCCCAGTGCTTCCTCCGGGTCAGAGCATCCACGGCACCACTATCCTGACAGGCAGATGTGTCTTCTCCATGTCACTGAGGGGCTCCTGCCAACCACGCAGGCAGCCGCTCAAGGGTCCCACTGTGTAACACCCACCCTCTTCTCTGCCATGCCTAGGGAACAGCTGGATAAAGCTGTCAAACCTGGAGCTAAGCCACTGCAGTGCATCAGCTGAGGGAAGAGAAGATCTGGCCTGCCCAGTGTGAAAACCAAGGCATTAGGAAGAGGAAGGTACTGTCAGCAACTCACCCCAGTGTCATGCCTACTTAGTACGTAACACGGGTAACAGAGTGTATGAAAAAGGCATGGGAAAGGCCACACAACATTTCTCTAAAGACTAAAGGCTGATATTTTCCCATTTCCAGTCCATACACCTCTATTAAAATTTCTGGGAAATCTGAAGAGAGCAGCCGCAAAACCATATCAAGGGATGGAAAGACTTTTCCAGTGGAAGACTTGTATAATTCAATTTGTCATGTTAAAAAGAGAAAGCAATGACTTGATTACCCACTTCTTTAAGGCAATAATCCATCAGGCATCAGAGACTCTCTAATCCAGAACAGAAACACATAATAGGAACCAACGTGTCCAAGCCAAAGCCAGACAAATTCAACTGAGGAATAAAAATCGTGCTTTAACACCAAGGGTGATTAGCCACAGGAACAAGCTAACAAGGAAAGCAGCAGTATCTCTTGGGGAGACAGTCAAACCCACGTCACTTGCCTCAACACATACGTACCGCATCTGTGCTGGGGAAGAAATTCAAGGATCTAATGATTTCTTCTGGTCTTAAAATCTGCAGTTTTGCTATAAACTTCTCTAAGACCCTGAACTAAACCTGGGTTAAGAAAGTAAACGACTGACGTTTACGTGCTGCATCTCAATGTAAAAATGTTGGGATGTCTCAGATCCTACAGCAGTTTAAAGCCTGAAAACACCAACAGACTGGTCCCTGCGCTGTACTGCCCTTTGGAAACCAGGGTCACCACTATGCTGCCACCACGACACGGGCACTTGTCCCACCATCACGTTTTCCCAACAGCTCCAGAGGCACTGCAAGGTGCCAGTGAACCCACTGCAGCGCTCTTTGTCACTACGTGCACTGCTGGGCAGAGCTGCTCTGCCTCGCCGGGTCAAGCCTAAGACAAGTACACTTGAGAGAGCTCCCCGGCAGCAAAGCACTGCCGGAGCCAGTGCATCAGCGGCACGGAGCAAGCGAGCACCCGGCGTAGGACAAGCTCAGAGGATGTAGCGTCCACCCATACCCATCCCGAGCCAATTAGCAAGAGCATAAACTCGTTCAGCCTGAACCAAAGAAACCCATGCATGCGGGAGTCAGATCAGAGGCAGCGTTCAGGCTGTGCTTTGGGCTTGTTAACGCTGCAGTGAGGAAAATGACGTATTTGCTAAAGGCCGGTATGGCACTGCGCTGTAATTATAAGGAATGGGGGGGTTTTGTTGCTCAATCATTACTGCTTGTGTTAGGTTTCCTTTGAACAGTTTTACCACGCTATACTGAAACAAGAACCCACCAGAAGAACTATTGATCTTTTCCTGAATAGAGCAGAGTCTACACAAGCATCTTCTCACTCGTTCCCTCAAGCTCTCTCCAACATTATTTCAAAATCTGTCCTGCAGTTTGTTGCAAACCTGCCCACTTATGAATTAGCTAAGTACAAAATAGAAACCAGAACTCTTTTTCTTTTTTCCCCATAAAACTTCTCCTTCCATATTCACCTAACTGAGCCGCAAATATCTGGAGAAAGCTCCCCCTCCGCCTCAGAAAAACCTGTCTTTGGACTGAAGACAGGCAGACTCTAGAACAGGGTTTTATCATAAAGCTATGGAAGCAGAGGGATGCTGGGTGGTTGCTTCAGAAGGAAGCCCAGCCTGCCTGGGGGCAGCTCAGGGGCTGTAGTTTGCAGAAAGGCTCAAGACAGTTTTTGCTGGTGGGAGTGGGAGAAGGGGTAGGTTTTTCCACTGCTAACAAGTAACACCATTAAGTGTCTTTAAAATAAAGGAAGGCTGAAGGGCAGGGTAATCAACAGGAACAAACACAGCCTGCCACACTGCCCCCCTCCCATAGTGCTGGGCATGCTCTCTCCTTGATGACCTCACCATAGACACTGCTCAAAGAAAGGGCTTTTTTAGCCCAGCCAACTGAGACCCCCTTAGCCTCCCGAGGGCTGTAGTTTGATCCTCCCGGCATATAACCCATCCACCGGCAGAGTCTTTCAGCCAGATGGAAAATCCACCAGGTACACATCAAGCAAGTGACCTCTGCTACCCCATCAGCTCATCACCCGCTTAACGGATTTCCCAGAACTGTGCCAAAGCACAGCGTGCTTCCAGAGGTGTCTAGGGTGGGTACCTATGGGAAAACAGAACGGAGCAGGTGAAGATGCCACCCAGCCCACATTACTGCCTGTAAAACCCCTGGATCCACAATCCCAACAGACACAACACCGTTAGGCTTATAGGCAGGGGGTTTAGCAGGAGCCATCAGGGTTTTGACAGGTGAGCTCTGGAAGACACACCAGAGGTAATTTAAGGCAGTGGACACCTCTGGCTGACTCCCTCTTCTTCTGCCCTGGGTGACATCCCTGCTTGCCAAGGAGCTGTGGCACAAGGAAAGAGCAGGGCCATGATCTCCCAACTGCTCTGCTCACTGGCCCACCTCAGGATCAACTTGCATTTGAGTGCTGGTTTTGTTTTTTTCTTTAAATAAAGACACACAAGCATCTCCTTTTGGGTTCTGGGAGACCTCTGCAAGCGCTCGTGGAACAGACAAGGCACAGTTACCATGCTTGCGTGGGCAGATCCTGTTTACGACAGACCAGCAGGAGCCAGCAGAAAACTGTGGGCTGTGCAGGTAATTATTACGCCCTCATGATTATCATTTTCATGCAGTTATCAAAATACTTTAGATCAGATGGAATCACTCTCTTTTCTAACCAGCTTCATCCCAACTGTCTTGAGTAGGGAGCTGCAGGAGGCAGCATCAAAGGCTTCCTCAGGTCTCATGTTTATTTTCATGTCTCACAACTGTAATCTCAAAACTCTTTCCAAGGTCAGTGATTGGGTTGCCCTCGAGGCAGAGCCAGCCCTGGAGCAGAAGACACCTCATCAGGGAGAAGCAGCAGCACGCAGCACCATGGGGAGCAAGGACACGGCGTAGTTGACTTTGTGCTAGACCGAAATCACGGTGGTTGGCCAGTGCTCTTCACCACGCGTCCCTGTCAGCACAGCCCGGCCCCTCTCCCCGCAGCTGGCTCTCCCGTGGGCACGCTAATGAGTAACTTGCCCATGGCATCCTCAGCCAACTCCTCAGGTCACTTGTGACACAAGGAGGGCAAGTGGGAGTCCAGTGGCTTTTCACCTCTCACCATGCCAGGCTGTTGCCCTCCTCAGTGTCACACGCAGGTGCTTCCCTACCATAAATGTCTTTTCCCTCTTTAACACTGAGACAAATGCTGTAAAAGACCCATTTTGCAGACAAAGAAGATGACCTGCCTTAGGTCTCTCAGGTAGACTGTGGCAAGGCCAGGAATAGAAGCAGGTTTCCCATGTCATACACGGAGAAGGCTCTGGGGAAGGTCCACTACAGCTCACTTTCTCCTCCCCACCTGCCCCCCAGGAGGGCCACCCTGCCTCCCACACGGATGAACCACACAGGCCTTGCAGCGAAGCTGGGGCATCTGGTTAGCACCACTGACGCATCCCAGCACAGCAGCCAGGGCCGTCTCCCACTGGAAACTGCCCAAGTGACAGGTCCAAGGGCCAACCCTTGACCAGCGGTGCCTGCTGCAAGGAGCCCAGGTGATGGCCAGGCACCCTTCCCTGTGGAGGAAGGCACCCTTCCGAGACCTCTGCTGCAGCCCAGCTGGCTGGAAGCTGCTCAGACAGAGCACAGCAGTGGGTACGGGAGCAGGGCCCCCACAGGGACTGCACAGAGAGGTCCCCCAGGGAGGTGAGCAAACACACATCCATACCCTCTGGTGCTCTCTGCCAAATGCTCCTGCTAGGGCACATGGTTCCTGTTAACATCCTTGAGCTGTAATACGCGTAAGCTCTTAATGCATCGGACCGAGTTGCTGTTAACTTGTTCCAGGTCTAAACCCCATGTGCTTCAGTAACCATTAACTTGTTCCAGCTAATGATCCCCATTTGTTAGTCTGCACACCATAACCCTCCGACTGCTCCAGCTGCCGCTTCCTTCCCTGCCGTGGCCCAGGCAAAACTGCAACAGGAAAAAACCCCAAATACAGCAAGGCAAGTGCAGAAACAGGAGAGACCGGACCAACGCCGGCCTCCCCGTCCCCCCAGCCTTCTAGTAGAGGTTGCAGTGTGGGGACACACAGGGCAGGTGGGAGCACAGTGGGCACCTGCTTCCCTTGTCCCACACAGGGTGCACGGGCTGTCCCCCCCATGCAGGCAGTGGGGCAGGGAAAGCAGCTGACCAAACAGATGCAAATCCATCGGGGATCCCTTTGATCACAGACAAAATGGGCACATGAACAGGCCTTGGAGCACCTCCACGCCCTGCACGGGAAAGGCTCCAGGCAGGGATGCTGCATCTTGACTTCCCAAAGGGGCAAAGCTGGGGTGACTCCCAGCCAGCTGCCTCAGCCAGAGATGCTTAGCTGCAGCTCCCCATCCCGGGGGAGAGCTCAGCTGCCCTCCCCAGCTCCCAGACATCAGCATGGGGTGAAAAAAGGGTCTCCCTCTCTGGCTCCAGTCTGTGCCATTCATAACTCACTTGTCCATAAGCTTTTCCAGGACAGTCCTCACTATTTCTAAAAGTGCCTCACCAAACAATAATTATTTTTTTCTCCCCACCAGATGGGAGCCTGAGGCTGGCAGGGCTGCAGAGGCAAGTCCAAAGTCACAGGCAAGCTAGGGCACATCCAGATGGGGAGCCCCACTTCCCTAGCATTAGCCCCCAGCTGACCCCTCCTCCACCTCCCTTTGGCTGGTCACTTCCCAGCCGGACTTCAGCTGTAACCCCAGGAGCAGTCCCCAGGCTGGGCACAGACACACAACAGCTGAGCTGTAATCCTGGGTGTGGGGGAAGCCAAGCTGACCCCAAGATGCCCACAGCACCTCTGGGCAGCCCCACATGTCCTCTACTGCAGGCATGAGCGGGGGTCACCCAGCAGATGCTCCCCAGGAGCATCCCATACCTCTTCCCTGCATGCACGGGTATTTCCCAGCCGCCTGCAGCCGGGTCTGCACCTCAGACCCGCCAGCGGTGCCAGGGATCAGCAGAAGGCAAGAGTTTACTGTTCCCTTTGAAGTTGTACCCTTCCTCTGGAGACTAAACCAACCTGCTGCCCAGATGGTGTCAGTGCCCTTCATGCCAAGAGCCACCTGGAACTCGGAGGCAGGTAGGTCACCATCTTTTTGGTGTCTTCATCTCCCAAATACCGAGATGAAGTTCATCTCCTAAGAGCTTCTCAGGCAAGCCCCAGGAGTCCCTATACACAGGGAATATGCAGAAACTGAACTGTTTGGAAGCAATACCATGCAGGCTGACTTTCACAGCCGGCCACCTAAAAGCATCCGACAGCCAAAGATTCCCTGCAAAAATATTTTACCAAAAAAAAAAAAAGTCCTTGCACTTTAGCAAGTTTCTGTCCGAAACTGAAATGCTTTCACACCGACACGTGGCTGCAATGTCTTCCCTGCTTCTTGGCTACAAGTTCTGGTATTTTATACAAAAAGCAAGCCTCTGGCTGACAACACCTGCTTTGGAGGAGCTGGATGGCACAAGCCACCTTGCTGTCGTGTCTGTGTCCTCCAGCTTCCCGATGGGAAGTGTCTGGGCATCTTGTTTTGGGGCTTATTCTGAGTGGAAGAGTATTTATTGATTCTTTGGACAACAGAAGATCTCGGGGTTGCACTCCTTACTCCTAAAACACTGACAAGAAGAAAACAGGAATTAAGCCCCAGCACACTCCATCACCTCGCTGGGCTTGGGAGGACCATGGTTGGAGGCAGGATGAGTCCCCAGCATGGCTGTTTTTAAGCATAAGGTCTGCAAAAGCCTGACAATTTTGGGAACCCAGAGAGAGGGCTGGCCCTTGCCCTGTGGAGCGATTTATGCCTAATCTCTTCCCCTTACATGTGCCTTTTACAGGAACCCCTTTGATTGTGACAATAGGAACGCAGCAGACCTATTTGTGCAGTGAAAGGGGAAGAAGTCCCCTTGTTGGGC
>NW_010241653.1:8073-12212 GCF_000690775.1 Eurypyga helias
CCCAGGGCGGGAAGGTTTTCAACTGTGTTGACTAAGATAATTTGGCACTTCTCAAAAGGAAATTTGCTACAAAGGGCGAAGCACCTCCCTGCGCACAAAGAGCCCCTTTCAGAGCGGAAGGATGCTTCAGTGCACGTTTTGTACCCACAAATCCGACCTCCGCCAAGGACAAAGCCAGGGACAAGAACGCTTAATTGCTGAAGAAATGAAAAGGTAAAAAGCACATCCGCAGGCAAAATGACTCTGCTACTGACACAGCGGCCGCAGGGACCTGGCTGTGCCAGCACCAAGCGGGCTGCCCACCCGCAGCCCTCCCGACGGGGCGATGCGTGCCAAGGTGCCCCCACGCAGGGCAGGCACAGGGGACAACACAAGCTGGAGATCCGCAGCAGGGCCAGATGGCCCTGGGGAAAGCAAGACCCTCTTCTTGGCCTGGGAAGTGAAGAGGGACCAAGAGCTGAGGGGAAGGACACGGGAGGCTCCCACAGACCCCTGGGCTCCTGCCAGCCCATCACCTGGGTGGTCTCCCCAGGCAGTGTGCCTGGGCTCCGTTAGGGCTCCCAAATGACAGGGCTACCCTGACTTCTAGTCTCCAGACAAACCCTACTCCATCCCAGCTGGTATTTCCCTTTACGCTGTTTATCTAGCACAGCCACGTCGCCTTGGAGCTCCTTTACTCTCCGCTTGCTGGTATCTCCGGCCAGGCATCACGTCACTGCGGTACATTTAATTCTTAAGTGCCCCTCTGCACTCAGACTACCTGTGCACAGGGCAGGTCGATCAATACTGATCTTAAATGTGGCTTCCCATTGCTACTCTCGCTGCCTGATGTAACCAGTGAGTAACGCCTACTGTTGTTACTCATTTCCTTATTTCTGGGGGAGCCAGGAGCCAGTCATTCCAGGTGCCGCACAAGCTCACCGATTTGCAGCTAACTACAGCCCTTGTGCTACGCTTGGTGTTTCTTTTGTTGCCCTCCGTTATCTCTTATCGAAGATGCCAGATCTGCTTTGCTCGCAACCTTAGACCAGGGCATCCCCACGAGCAAGCTCCAGCCTGGATTGTCACCTTGCCCCAGCCCCGCAGGAACCCCTCCGGGGGGCCTCAGGGAGCTCGCTGCTGTTGCTTTTGGCCCCCTGTCCCACAGCGGTTCCCTCCAGCCAAGGAGCACCCACCAAGCCCACCTGAGCTTGGCTGGGCAGCTTGGACTCTCCACAAACGGCTGCTGGCTTGCCCCACCACACCCCATCACCGCTGGGACACTCACTACCAACGCCCCCGTCACACCACCGCTGGTACTATTATTTCTGTGCACAGTTACTGAAGTGGTTGTGTCAGTTCACACAGATATAAGTGCTTCCAACGTTTACATTTCTAGCAACATTACATCAGCTATTTTCTATTTACTAGAAGACCACTGGAACCGATTGGTATCAGTCGGAAAGAATCCAAGCATCTATTAACAATGCTCAAAGCCAATATTTTGAAATCCAGAGAGTTTATCGAAACATATTTTGAATTTAAACCCCCTGACTTCATAAATAAACAAAGCATTAAGCAGCGTGATGAGCTGTCCCTTGTCTCCACAAGGGACACAAGATTTTCCAAGCATGCAGTTACCCAAATTTGAAAAGTTGCTGGCGTGGGTCAGCGCTTGGACCTGTCACATTCCTGCCCACATCAGTGAGGCATCCAACCTACAAAAGCACTTCTAAAAACCCTGCTGTACACCTGCCCGCTGCTTTGGAGCCCACCTGCCTTCCCAAACACCGCCAAAAAGCCTCCAAATGAGCAGGTATCTTCTCTTGTTAGATTTTTTTTTTGAAGAAAAGCATTCTGCCTTTTCAACTCAAAGTCCTTTTTTTTTAAGAAATAGAAGATATTCTCATTACTCCAGTTGCTTACGCTGGACTCAGTGTAACTCAGGCAAAGCTTTTCTGCACACTTTCACAGCTGAGAAAAGGTAAATGCAAGCACTTGCTCCTTTGGTAAGGGCTGGAAGAAAATGGATCCTGACTGAGGTACCGGACTTTGGAACATACCGATAAGGCTATCGCCCAAAGATAAAGCATGTGTTCCCTCCATCTTTCCTGCAATCAGACGACTGTCTAACACAAAAATTTACTTAAAAACTTAATGGGTTTAATTTTCCTAAGTTATTTTAGTAGAGAAGTGCAACTCTGAGGCTCAGCACAGATTATAAAAATTCCCATTCAATTCTAAACCGAGGATAAATCTTTAACATCTTTATTTAAAGCAAGTCCGAGTTATGTAACTGTTTAATGGTTTTGATTGTCTATCTGCTCTGCTCCGTCATTTCTATTTTTCTCCTCCTGGCCCCCTTCATTCTACCCACATCTGTAGGGCATTACCCATAGTGTAACCAATACTCCAGCTGTGGCTGCCCCGCTGCCATAGAGACAGGACCTATCAGCGCTGCAACAGGAACCATCTGTGCCTATGACCCAAAATCACTCTGGTTTTGGTTTTTCTTTTTTTTTAACCACCATACTGCTGCGCTTGTGCTCTCCGCTTTAGTTCAAACAGCCGAGAATGACTACTGCAAATTCTCCCCCGCATGCACCAGAAACTGAGGATTTCTTCCCAAAACTGAAGCTAGAAGGCGCATGCCAATACCTACCGCTTTCTCCCTGCTGTGCGAACTGTGCAGCCGGTACCCTGAGGGATGCAGGGAGCGCCCACAGACCCCCACAGGAACCCGTTCCTCATCTCTCTCCTCGCTCACCTCCACCCTCAAACCTTTGCCTGTAAACTTCCTCTATGTTTGTATTTCTGCGAGAAGCAAAGGTCCCGGGGACAGAGGCTGCGCTGTGTAAGTGCCGTGTGTGATCTTTGGCCGGCTGCACAACGCTCCCCATTCACAACCATTCACAAACTGGGACCGACAGCAGCTTGCCCCGCTCCCCAGTGTATTTTAGACGTCAGATAAAAAGGAGCCCAAGATCACGCTGCAGGGACCCATGGCGAGGACCTACACAGCCTCCCAACATGCAGTCCATCCCTACCCTCTGCCCCCCACCAACAGGGCTGCAACACTTCCCTGATTTCAACTGTAACATCCCTACTCCCTCTGCAGCTGGAGCCCAGGCACACTGCCTGGCATTTCTCTGGTGAGCGTACAGGCATCTGCGTGTGATGTTGGAAGTTCCACAAGCAACGTACGGCACTGACACGCTACTACCAGTGCTACAGCATGCAACATCCCCAGCATTCCTGTTTTCATCTGCTCGGTCCACACGCTCCAGTCAAAACCATCACCAGGCTCGACTGGCGGTACGTGGCTGGACGCAGCCCAGGCCCTCTCTTGACCATTGACCAGGCTTTCTGTGGAGCAGATTCCTTCCTCCTACTTCTTCCCTGGATTTCATGCTGGAATGGAGTTGAGTGCGCCCGACAGGAGCTGCCGGCACGACTCCTCCGCAGACCAGCGCCGTGTTTTGGCAATAACTAGCAGTGAGGTATATTCCCGCCACCCGGCACCTCCTGTGCCAGGCGGACTGGCGCTGCAGATGAGACCTGCTGCTTCCCACGCTGCCGGGTGTCGCCTGCAAGGGCTGAGTTGCTGTCCTGCTCAGCATGCTCCTATCTCCACTTTTCCCACTTACTCCTTTCTCCCACTTTTAGCAGTAGCATTCTTCAAAAGGGTATTTTTTAAACACAGCTCTACTGCCTGAATTGCTTTTTCTCCAGAGAACAGTTTCAAGATGCAAATAGCTTGTTTTAACCATTCAGTTATCACTCATTCAAACCCTTCTCCCTGCCCTCCTGGCAGTTTGGTTCTTCCCTACTCCCTTCCTGTCAACCCCATCAGCTCTCACCAGTTGGCTCCCAATCTGACCAGTCCCTCACTGCCTGCTGAAGTTTCTCCTTCCACATTCCCCACTCCAAAGCCAGCGCTGGCAGGATCCGGCTCTCAGAGGAGTGAAAGGTGCAGCCCCACGCAGCCTGGGAGGGGGTTCCCGGGGTGCCTGCCCGGGATGCTGATGGGGCGCAGGCAGCCGGGATGAGAACCAAGCATGACCCCCCTGGAATCTGCCCCAGGGTCGTCCCAGCGGGAAGGAGAGTCGGCGGCTGAAATCCACCACGTCGTATTTTTGTAGCAGCGGAGATGCGCTGCT
>NW_010241654.1:0-23416 GCF_000690775.1 Eurypyga helias
TGGGAGTGCGTGGATGGTTTTTCTTGACGCCCCAAGTGGTTTCAGCTGATTGGGGTACCGCACACACGCACTGCCTCTCTCAGCGTATTTTGCGACCCCCCTGCAGGATCGCATTCTGTAAATAAAACAATACTAACGAGGACTCTGTGGGTTTATCTCTGATTAAAGTCGTTTGTATATTTATATGCAAATTATGTTCAGCCCTCTGGCTCCTGGCCTGTTGCCAGCGAGGCCTGGTGCTTGGGCACACACTGGTGCTCACCCCAGGCGTGCCGTGAGTGGGGGTGCAGGACCACCTACCCGCAACCCCCCACCGGCACGGCCAAGGACCGCCTTATATCCTGCTTTTTTTTCTTTCCCGCTTGGGTGCAACAGCTGTCGTGACAATTAATGGCTGGGAAAACTAGAGCCTTGCAAGTGACTTAGAAAAATCAAATAGGAAACGAGGCTTCTGGCTAAAAGAGGTTTTTGCCTCATTCCCAGTGTCCTTCTGTCCTTCCAGGGAGAAGCAGCTGGGGCAGGACCTGGGGTTTGGCCACCCCCAGTTTAACAGATGGGCTCAGCTGCAGATGTTGCATCTCACAACGCTCCTTCCTGCTCACAAATCCATGATTTCAGGTAGGGCTGGAAATGCCCGAGCTTCTCTATCCCCTCAGGCGCAGGGACCAGTCTCCCCTGGCACAGCTTTCCCTCCCCTGTTGCTTGTGATGCCTCTGTTTTCTCTGCCTGGTTTGGAGCTGACTTTTCTAATATGCACAGCAGACAGCAAAGAAAATAATTTTCTCTCACTCTCCCAGACCTTTAACCATCATAAAAAGGAAAAAACCCCAAAACAACAACAAAAAAATATGGCCTGCCTCCTTTCTCCTCCTCTCACAGTGCTCCTGCAATTCACATTAAGTAATTTCACCAGGTACATGTGATGTTTGGAGGGGATGTCTTTACAGTCTTCATTCTTGAGCAACCTATCCGTTCTTTCCCATTTTTTTCCAGTTGTCTCTAATATTTTGAAAACATTTACACTCATAATAATAGGCAATTTTATCACAAAGATTCTAGGCATGAGAACTACTGAGTTAATTTGCTTCTGTTTATATCTGTCTCTCCAAAATGAATGGCTTGCACCATTTAATGAAAATGCTGTGTTCTGAAATTCAAGCCTTAAAATTATAAAGATGTTTGTGTGCTTTATATCCATCACTCTCTCACAGTCGTTTATATATTAAAAAAACCCACATTTGCCTGTAGCTTTATTTATTTTACATTATGAAATAACAAAGATGTGTGCTGGGTTAAAACCGATCCTGAATGCTAATACATGAGAATTAAAAGAAGGGAATAATGATGGCCTAATGTCTACACTAAATTAATATATACTATAAAAGATATGATGCATACTGGGTTGGTGTTCCCAGAAGAGCCATTATTTTGGAATGGACTAAACAAACAATGATCATCCTTTCACTGATGAGTGATGGTCTCCAGTCTGCTGCCTTCCCACCCACAGTATGTAAACGATTCTCCCTAGCTTTGATCCAGGGACACAAAACATTTGCTTAGGCACTAAAGAAATTAAAATCACCCCAAATGAGATAAAAGTAGGACAGAACAGAGCTGTAAAGGTTTTACAGCATGGGCAAGTTTCAACGGTGGTTCAAGTTACGAGGTCATCAAAACTGACGAGCACCTAGTAACTCCAGTGCAAAAACAATCCCTCCCTTCTTCCCGGCACGTGGTATCCCACAGACCCCAGACACACAGACCCTGTTCCTGCTCCCCACACACCCCACCACTGTGCTCTGCTGATGCAGGACAACCCCCCACCTCTATGCGTGCATTCATGGCCGTGCCCCACTGAGCACATGGCTATGGCCACTGCTCCTCTTCTCTCCTCCCACCTACAAGCATCCCCTCTGGTCAGCTGGTCCCCTCTGTCCCCCATCCCATCCCCAGCTGCCCCCCAGCCCATCCTTCCCCAGCACTCCAGTCCCAGCCCCCTCCTGCCGCTGCTGATGCGACAGCAGGGTCAAGCTGAGCTGGGGCAGCATCTCATCTTGGGCTGCCCCCCCCTTTATTTACCCAGGGAAACATTCAGAAAGTCAGGGCTTTGTGTGCAAAGGCTCCAGGTATTTGCCCAGAGACAGATCAATACAACGCCTCATGCCTCAAGCCTAAATTGATCTTTGCAGCTTTAGGAAGATGTTGTTAGCTCTTCATGTGGGACTGATCGTCACATCCCTCTCTATTTTCTGAAGACCTTTGTTTCCAGGCATCTGAATTTCACCTCGGCATTTGGCTGGCAAATGGTGACTGTGGCCCTAACAAAAAGAAAACACACATCAGCTTTGAGGTAAGCGGGCTGTCGCTGTGTAAAACTGAGCTTTATTAGGCATTAGCGCCTCCAGCTTATTGAAAGGATCGAGGTTTCATGCCGGTTCAACCAGAGTAGTCCCCAGCATCCGCTGCCCGGCAGAGGTACAGGCAGGGGTGCAGGCAGCTGTGAGCTGGGCAGAGAGGCAGGACTGTGCTGGGGCACCCACAGATGCTGGGAGGGTGAGGTTGTCTTCAGATCGGAGGGGAAACTATGTTTGCACAATAGCACAATTAGAATAACTTGATTAAAAGAAATACAAACAATATCCTTGTAATATGATTCTTCTCACAGCACCTGTGCAGGAAGGGGGAGAAGATAGATGAAATAACTACAGAAAAGCCTCCTGTGTCATTAAAATAGCATATTTATTAAAATAACAAACAACAACCAGCCCCAGCCCAACTGCTGGAGCTTTCTGTTATGGAATTGTCTCTCTTGGATGGAGCAGCTGATGGCTGAAGAGGTTTGTGGCCAGGGCATTCAAAACCACTCTTCCCATCGTGGCTGCTCAAAGTGATGGAGCAGATGCTCCAGCCTTCTCCTCCCGTGCTCCAGAAGGACCTCTCTCCCCAACACGTCCATAAAACTTGTGCAAAGCCAGTACTTCCATAGTTTTACTTCTCTGTTGAGGCTGGGTAGAACTGGATTATGGAGTCAAAAGACATCACTGGGGGACAGACAGAATGAAGACACCACCCTGTTCCCTGAGGACACAGGGCTTAGAAAGGGTGGAAAAACACAGAGCAATGTGGTGGTTGTGGGATGGGAGGAGAAGCAAGGCCAGGGGCAAGGAAATGGCCAGCAAGTGACCAAAGAAATGCTGTGGTGGGAGAGGGACAGAAGCTCTGCTAGCATCTCACAGAATAAGGCCCTAATCTAGAAAAAAAGTATGCAAATGAGCAAAGGCATGGAGCAGCAGGGTGATGAGTAAAACTAATTAGAAAATGAGGCTTGATTATTCATGGACTTGACATATCAGAGAGCAGCTAATCAAAGGAATAATACAAGTTTGCATATTCTTTGTAACGTGGGCATCAAAGCCTTGCTTTTTGTCACTATGGCATCCCCGTCGCTCATTCCACGCACACTTGCTGCAAGCGTAACATCTCGCTCTGGATCACGCGATGGGTTTTGGAGTGCCTGAGGTGTCCAAAAGCACCTCTGCTTTTCCAGCTATTGAACGGATCTAGCAGTTATCTCTACTTACAGACCTTGCCTTCCTGAATACAAATATTGCCCAAAGCTTTTTGGGTGTGTGGGAAACTGGGCAGCCTTTAAAACTGTGAGCCAAAGACCTCGAAACTCAAGGGACTCACCTTGCAAGATAATCCCTCCTGGTTTCATTTTGCTGCTGATGGATTGCTAAGTAAACTTCATAGGAACCACAGGCCGGACTTGGTGGGAAGTGTTTGCACAGTACTTGCTGGGTGCAGGGTGCTTTCAGAAGTACCTCCTTCCCAACACATGACATCAGAAACCACCCATCCAGGCTGTTCATTGCAGCAAATCTCGGATTTTTCACCATCAGTTGGAGCCAGACAAAAGGCACTCTGGCTTTCAAGTTATGGGCTATCAGTGGTATTTCCATTTCACACATAGCTCTTGGTCCTGTGAAAGGTTTTATAGAAGGAGCTGATGTGGGGCTGGCATCTGGACATGAACCAAGCTTCTGGGCAACAGTCAGAGAGTGAATAAATGATGCTGTCCCACCACCACTGATTCTTATCCCAGCACGAAATTGGCTGAGAAACTGCTGAAACATCAGATTTCCTTTTGATGAGGACAGCCTGGGACAACTCCAGGGAACAGGATCCACGGGGATGAAAGGGCTCTTTCAAGTATGCCTCTGAATCGGTGGGAAAAGTGAGACTTTGGGACCGCTCCTGCCATTGTTTGCTTGTCTGTGATGGGTATATTAATGCCATCTGGCACTAGAGCCAAAAAGCAACCAGGCATTGAAAGGGATTACTGGTGAGGTGTGTGAAGCACCCTTTTGGAGGCGCTTATGAGCAGATTAGGGGGAATTAGAAAGGGTGTGAGCCAGCAGAGCCCAGGGCTGCAGGCCATATGGTCCAAGGGACATTTTGTGCCCACTTCCAAGACATATAATGCAAACCTGGTGTATCTGACCTACTTTAGAACAAAACCTGCAGCATTTTCCCGATTAAGGTACGTAAGAGACTAACAGATAATGTAGAACAGTCTTCAGCAGTGCTTTCACGCTGAAGAGAAAGGCTGTTAAAGGACCTGTACAAATGTTTGTTGCATCCTCCTAAAACCAAGAGGGAAATCATTTCACGTGGCCCTGAAATGAATGATGGGAAAAGACACAGTATTACCTAATGCTGTCTCAATAGGTAGCCCTGTGTGGTGTACATACAGTGGGATTTGGTCCAAAGTCATTCAAGAAATTGGAAAGGTGAAATCTGCCCTTCACAGTGAAATTATTCTGGTTTAATTATACTAGTTTTGAAATAGATTTAGTTAAACTGGTGCCACCCTTTTGCCTGGGCACTCTTCAATCCTAGGGTAGTTAATATCGATTTAACTTAATTTGGTGTCATTCTGTGTACAGACTGAATCTCAGATTCTGGATAAATATTTGCTTGTTGAAATTGATGCTGAATTTGAGCAAAGCAGTCTTGTGGGATTAACCTGTGTGAGAGGAGATCAGATACAGGAGAAAAAAAATATATTGCAGGAAGAGGTCTTAAATTTCCACAGATGAGTTCATGCAATTACCTAATTTGTGAAATGAATGAAAGAATAAATGAAGGTGAAGCAAAAAGAACCCCAAGCATTACCAAATAATAAAAAAAATGGAGCTTTGAGGCCAGCTTCTTCCTGGAGCCGCCCGAGTAGCAGGGCTGATGAATCTTCAGGGAGTGATCTTGCAGTCCAGTGAAACAAAGAAATGCTCGTTTCACAGTGAGATTTTGCAAAAGCAGATTTACCAGGGATAGCAAATAAATAATTCAGAGTTTTCTGAAGACGTGAAGATAAATTTTCTTTCCTTTATTTCAAATTTACTTCTGCCAGTTGCAGAAGGCCCAGAGCAAACATCCCCCAAGAAAATAAAAATGAGGGACAAAGCAGGAGTTTCACTTCCCAGTTATGTGTAAAAGGGCTCCTAAAAGAGAAAAAGCTCACCTTTCTCTGTAGCCTCCTCCTCCTCTGCCACAAGTCTGCAGGGAAACAGAATATTTGTGCTATATTACACTCAAACGTCTGGAATAAGAAAAAGGCAAAAATCAACATTTAAAATCTAGATGTCACCACAACAGAATTCAGGAGACAAACCCCAGCTGGGCTGAATGTAAATAAAGAATATTGAGCACCGCAATTTCTCGTTGTTTCCTGAAAACACCGGGGGTTCATAGCGTAACGGCACTTTGCAATAACTAAAAGAAAACCAGGGCAGTAGGATTTTATACCTCCCGACTCCTAAATTCTAGCCGTCGGATCACTTGGCCCGGGGTCACGTTTTCCCAGGGGCTCACGGCCAGCCCTGCATTTGCATTACTAAAGGCACAGGCTGCTCTTTGAATCCCGCTTTGTGGGAGATGCTGCCAGTCCTGCATGTGCCTGAGCTGCCACTTCGCCAGATTAAAATAGTAGCAGCTATTTTAATCCGCTGCTGGAATACATCTGAAGAAATTCCTTGCAATCCCTTTCTTCTCTGCCCATCTGACAGAGAGTCGCGTGGCAGGGAGTGCACGTGCAGCTAGTGTTCCCCCGGCCGGACCCATCCTTGCTTTGGACAGGAGAGGTGGAGGTGGGGGTACCGGTACCCGCTGCGAGCACCCCTTTGGCCGGTGAGGGCTGAGCCGCATGGACTGGCCCCATCGTTGTCCGACCCTCCTTCTCAGCACTTTGGAGTAGCTTTGGGATGCTCCAGGCCCCTTGAAGGGATGGCTGGGGACCACCAACAGCCCTGCCACAGCCTCAGCTTCCCCTCGCCCAGCTGATGCCGGCTGAGCTCCTCATCCTCCCGGCTAAGGGCTGCACAGCCAAACTTTTGCCACGTAGGTTAAGTCCAGTCCAACATTGCTTAAACAAGAGAAGCCAACAGATGACCTCTTCTTTGTCTTGAACCTTTGTTAACTGCTAATTGATCTCATCAGAAAATAGGTGGACAGAGGAGAGGGGGTGAATGCTTTTGTTCCTTCCCCGTCACAAGTGGCAGGGTCCACTGCTGTTACGCGCACTCCGTTGTACACAGTCACAGTGCCTGCACTGTGTTGCTGTAGCAAAAATTACCAGTGCAGAGGTGGTAAAGACAGCTGTTATTTTAATGCACCAGTCTGATTCCTCTCCTCTTCCTGCTCATCTTTTCCTATTAAAGATAAGCAACACAAAACAATATGGTCCAACACACTAAGGGGGGTATGACAGCACCTCTCAGCATCAAAATTCAGCAGATCTCCTGCAAGGAAATGCATCCTCCAACTGCAGAGAGCTTTTACGGACCTGCCTCGGTCCCAAGCGATATTTTTATATAGCAGTGGTAAATTCTTGCAGTTGTTTGTGTCTGAAAATACTCAGGAACAAATTGATGCATTTCTATACACTCTTCCAACCTGCCTGATTGATGCCTGCTCATATTTTTAGAGGCCTGATCCTGGACAGCTTCAGACTCAGGGTCCAGCCTCAGAGATGGAGCTCCCACAGCAGAACCTGCTGCAGCCATCCCTGCACGGGAGCCTGTATGCAGGATAGGTTCTCTGTGGGACAGCCCAACCCAGGATTCCTCACCCTACCCCACAGGACTTTCACCAAAATGCATTTCCCTGACAGATCTGTGCCTTTACATGTTTTTGGGAACAATCCACTATCGCTCTCCATTAACTAAAATATTAAAGCACAGATTGTGTTATAAACTCTGTCATGTCTTTGCTTGCATTCCCTACCTAGCAAAAATCCCCTGGCCAAGACTATCTCCACTTTGCCACTGGCTGTTGGACCAGCTCCGTGGGTTTATGTGAGCTGAGGAGTTCCAGGAGCTTCCTTTAACTCCGAATTTTTGCGACAGCCTGGATAAATTAATCTGCCAGAGACCTGGGGCTGCCAATGGGAGGCTGTGACACTATGCAGAACACTGTAACAACCAGAAGAAAAATAACTTATGAAAAATATTATTTTCTTTCATGCAAAGAATCAAACTTTAAATGATCCCATCTGTCACTTTCATCTGCACCCTGTTCCATTGGCTGGATTTTGCTCATTAAGATAAATTTCAAGCCAGCAGATCATTTTTACCTTCAGGGCTTTGATGAAATGCAGTGTTTGGGACTTCCTCCCCTCCTCCATTTGTGGCAGCTGTGACAGAGGAATAAGCGTATTTCTCTTACGCTGCTTTGCAATTGTATGGAATGGTTTTGACCTTCCAAAGAGGAAAAAACACCACATCTGAATTCCCCCTCCTTTCCCCCATGGGACTAGGAGCTGGCCAAGCCCCTCCAATAAAAGTTTCCTATTCGACCTTGCATCGTAAAACTCTGTTCTTTATTGCTCCCTCTCCTCAAAGCTTCCCCAGCAAACCTCTAGCTCTTTCAAGACATGGGCTGGAGAGCTTCTGTGTTGTGCAAATAGTTCAAATGTCTTTGTTTCTTCCCTGAAAAGACATAAAAGAGATTTGTTGGATTCCTTACCTCATAACCAAACACAACTGTATATGGTGCACTTTGCATGTTACGGCTCCCCATGCTTTCAGCCTCAATGACTTATTTTACTATAAGTGTAATTATGCATTGGAGTGGTTTCATGAGGGATGCCATAAATCATCCACTGCTTAAAGTCTTTAAATCAAGACTGGGTGTTTTCAGTGGGGTCCTGCTCTGTGTCTGGGGCACACAGGCTCTCAGTGCATTTACAGGAGGGTATATAATCACATGGTCATGGTCAGCCGTGGTACTGAGGAATTAGGGGATGGGCGGGATGGCCTTTGTCATGCAGGATGTAGGATTAGTTGGACTTAATGGTCTGTTTTGGCCTTTAAATCTATGAATAGGGAAAAGGAAAGAGAGAGAAAAAAAAACCAAACCAAAAAGAAACAAAAGTCCCTATTATAGCCAGCACGTTTCCACCTTCTGAAAGTGAGGCAGAGGGACTGCAGGCAGCTGGGGCTGGAATGAGTGCTGAGGAAAGCCAAGGGGATCCCTGTGCACTGCCCCCTGTACCCACGGCCCCCACACGCCCCCAGAACAGCCTCTTGCAAGCCAACCTAGGAGCCCAAACCCACTGGGATTAGCAGAAAACAACAATGTAAGGACATGTACAATGCTCAACTGATTTTCAATTTTTTTTTTCCCCCTTCAGGTCATTTTAGGTGTTCCAGAGCTAGAAATCTAATCCTTTTCCAATTTCTAAATTAAGCCAATTAAAATTTTAATCTGCTGGACTTTATCTTATTGCATAGTTAGAAGAGCTTATAGTGCAGTGGTTTGGTTGGTACCAATCCTTTTTGCTCTAAATCGTGTTTCATTAATTGAACAGAGCTTAGATAGGTGCTTATAAGGTAATAAGCCAACTATCTGTTCTTAACAAAATACTCCATTTTCCCTTAAAACTGTACCTGCTCTGAACCTGCATGCTTTATGCTGTAATAGTTTTCCTTTAGCAAAGCATGGGTGATTCCACCTGTGATCCACACGGGAATTTCGGAGACTACGGCACTCCTCGTAGACACTGGTGCAGACTGACTTCGTGTAGCAAACACAAAGGATCCTCTTTGGAGAATGGACAATGCAAACTCTACCCACTGACTGGCTGATATCCTCTGCTTAACCATGGGTTATTGCATAATTAATTACTCCCAGGTCTTTATTAAGTCCCAAATAATCTTTCTATAGACTAGACTGGTATTACTTTGCCATACATTTTAAAGATATTACTGTTAATTAATTTAACTCATCTGCATACCATAACTCGGCTAAACCCTCTATTGTGCCATCTGCTGTCATTTCAGACATGTAGGACTTCCAAAATCCCATAGAAATAGAAACGGATTAAAACCATTTACTCAGATAAAAAAAACAATTTAAGAAATATCATTGCTTTTTAACACGTCCTGCGGTGCCCTGTGCAGAGTGGGAGCAGGCAGCCATCTGGGGCGCCGGCAGGGCCCTTCTCACAGGTTACCCATCCCACCGGGAGTCAACTTCCCCTTGGGACTATCGACCCAGTGCTTTCCAAAGACACTAAATTCCCTGAAAGCGTAAATAAAACGTTAAACCACGATTTATCTACTCCAGGGGCTAAGGCACCCGCACCGGTGAACGTAAATCACTCAGAACATTTATGATCTACTGACACATTTCCCTCCTAAAATAGGAGCCTGACACACATAAATCCTCACAAACCCTTCTCTGGAGCAGAGCTGAGCAGCAGCACAGCTGACACGGGGGCCTGTGCTGGCACCCCTTCCCATAGTCCATGCTGTGGATATAGGGGCCTGAAGGATGCTTGCCGAAAACAGGGTGCCATCCCCACCATGTTCATCCCAGAACATCACCATCTGTGGATGTGATCACCAAATCCACACGGGAATCTGCACAACACCTGAGACAGATGGGCCCTTGGATGGGTCGAAGGCTCTTGGGGCTACCTTCTCGGAGCAGCAAACCAGTAAATAATTACGTTAATAATGAGCCAGACCTTCCAGTTGGCCAAGTCACAGCAACTGGAGTATGTATTTTGTTTTTGTCAGTAAACAATTTCAAGGAAAGAAAAAAAAGCAGCAACTTCTTGTCAAAACCAAACAGCTCCATGTGGCAAGCATCTCCTGGATAAAAATTGCTATTTTTTCCATGTGAAAAGCAGAAAACATTTCAGGTATAAAAATACTTGGTTTTCTGCGAAGTGCACACAAAAACCCTCACAAGAGGGTTTGAAAACACTGTTTGCTCATTTCTCAGGTAGCAGCTGCTTCTGAAAACACGGGGACTTTTAGTAGATGGCTGCAACTAAGGTTAAAAAGAACAATTTCCACGCAACTTTATTGTTAGCTGCCCTTCACGAGCTGGTTTGGGATTAATGGTATGACAGCAACTGCCTGCCACCCCACAGGGTTCTGGCAGAGGCTCCTCTCCCAGGAGCATCCTCCTCCGCAGGGTTGTTTGGCCATAGGGAGCACTGGTCCAGGCAGGTGGAGGTGGTCAAGGCCAGATCCACTGCCCTAAATCAATGCTGTAGGGTGCATCACCCAGATGACCAGCCTTGTCCAACAGTCATCTTGCAAAAAACATAAGGGCTGCCCAGACCCCAGACGCAGAGCTCTGTCTTTAGGAGATCCAGAGCCTGTGAATGCAGCCAAATTTTCCACGCAGGAGCGGGTACTGCAGCCCTGTTAGCTAGCAGAGAGCCATTGGAGTCTGCAGGGATGTGGAGCTCGCACCATGGAAGCGAGCCATAAGGTGCAGCATGCCCAGAGCAAGCCTGCAGCTTGCAGCACTGATTTAGGCAGAGAGTGTTGCTGGAAGCTGGGGAAGACCCTAGGAGCTGCCATCTCACAAAGCTGAGCTCAGGCTCACCTGCTATTTCAGGTCCTGTTTGGAAATCGGCAGAAAATTGCTCCACTGCTCCAAACCAGGCAGCACTTAAGCAGAATCTATTTCCTAACCAACAATTCATTTCCAGAGTAGTCAGTAACTCTGTGCAAGGTGAGTCCCAGCAGCCCTCTCTCAGTTTAATTTGCACGCTGGTTTTGTTCAGGACACGGTCCCTGCATTGCCACCTCTCCAACAGTGGCATTTTCCAGGCTCGCGGCCAAAGGGATGCTTAGGCAGACACTCATGCAGACTGAAACTAAAGCTGGTTTGCATTACGTTTGCTTCGAGAGGGGCTGGTTGGAGAGTGGTGGCTTGCATCTAGGCAAAAGGGCTGTCCCAGCTCATCACTGAGACATTGAGATTGTCTGCAATGAGTGCACCCTCATGCTCATGGCAGGGAACGGTCCCTGCTTATACCAGCCCCTCCGCCCTCCTGCCAGCATAGGTGCGTCTCTCAGCAAGGTGAGGAGGGATCAGGCTGCACTTGCTGACAGTCAAAACCAAGGTATATTTGCTCTGAAGGGAAGAGTTCACAACCCATCATGTCATCTTCCTGAATACCCCTTCAGGGGTACTGGTGCATCCGCTCACAGCCGTGTCAGGATCTCCAGAGACTCTTGTCCAACCTCCCACACAAAGCAGGGCTGTCACCAGCACTTAATGGGCTTGGTCATGGTTTTGTCTAGCCAGGGCATGAAAACCTCCCAGGATGCAGATGTCACAACCCTGGCAGATGACCAGGGATGCACCTCTCTCACAGGGAAGAAGTTTTTCCTGATGTCCAGTTTGAACCTTCCAAGCTGTTGCCCCTTGTATCACCGTTTGCCTTTACCAGGAAGAGTTGGGCTCCATCATTTCTGCAGCTTCCCTGCAGGTAACTGTAGCCCGCTGTTAACTCACCCCCTTCACCAGTCCAAACCAGTCCAGCCCCATCAACCAGAGCCTTGCAGGGTAGGCATCCCAAGCCTCTGAACATCTCCAAAGCCCTCCTTTCCAGTTTCTCCAGTTAAACTGGGACCAGCCAGATCTGGCAGTACAGGTCTAGGTCTTGCTCTGTACTTTACAACACACATTCCACTCCCTCGGAGCCAGCCAAGCAAGGACTGCCCCAGGCCGCCACTGAGGGTGGCACAGGGACCTCCCACATATCTCCTCTGACAGAAGTGCTGAGAGACCCAAATTAAGTGGGCAGAAAAGAGAAACCATTCAGTTAGGATTTCTCCCATTCACGGAGTTGTCTGAAAGCTGCAGCTTGGGTAGGCATTAAACCAGCCACAGTGTTGGTGGTTACAGTGGTGGTGGTTCAGCATATGTTCGCTGTTTGGTGGCATCCAGTTATGTCCTAAAGCCTTCGCAGCCTCCAGCCTGAGTAAGGGCCTCCCTCTCCACTTAACTTCTTAGTTTACATGGCAAAACAGCTCTTCCAAATATTCCTAGTAGCTCACCAAACAATCTTGCTGTCGGGCCTCAAATTTCAGTGTGATTGGTAATCAGTGCATCAGGCATCAGAAGTGAGTTATTAAAATATCTGTCATGATGAACAATGTAAAATAAATGCAGATAAATTGTATTACTCCGGGTCATTTAGCTTTAAGTGCAGCAGCCTCTGTGCTTTTTGCCACTTAAGTGGTATGCAGCATGAAACAGCACAAATAAATACAGATGTAGAGAACATTAGATACACTTTGTAAGAGCAAATTATGCACGTTCACATTTCATTCTAGTTAGATCAAAATTAGATGGTTTTCCTCCATTATCTCAGTGGATACACTAAAAGCCAGTGATTTATGAAAGAAACCAGTGTGAATGCCATTATAATTGATTAACCTAAGAAACTGGTGACCTACTTATAGGTATACAAATATGATTATAATTGTGCAGTAAGTAATTGAATGTTCTGCAGGACTTCTTTATAATGTGACTGTAATGCATAAAAACAAGAGGGAGACAAAAGGTTTCAGCCCTGTGCAATGTGCTGAGATCCTAGGAGAGGTGCTGAGTGCTTCCTGCTCCAGTCAAGGTGAATAGGTGTTGGGACCTCGCAGAATCAACCCCCTCCCAAACAGCAGCATTCCCCATAAATAGACTATCTCTTGGTCAAAAGGCTCCAGCTTGTTTTTTGGTTGGGTTAACTTCTGACACACTGAGCAGACCTCATTGTCGGGGACCTGCTGCATGCAGACCCCTCACCATTCATCACTGCCTCAGCACCTCCTCAAAGACCCCTTTGGGTCAATAAAGGGGGGGAGAGGCAGATCCAAACTAGAAATTGTGCAGCCACAAAGCAAAGCTACGGGTCCATATCTGAACCACAGCTTTGCAGCAGGACTCCGCGCCTCTGCAGTGGGTTTGGGAATCTGCCAAACCTGAGGTCTCTACCAGTGGTGACCGAGAGACCACCACTGCTGCTGTCTGCTCATGGGCAGACAGTCACAGGCAGGACACTGCAAAGAGCCGGGGCATCTCACTCCAGTAATTTGCAATCAACATACGGCACAGGGGCAACACGTAGACAGTCCCTGAGCACTGGAATCTCATAGGTTGAAGCCCAAAGACCTTACCTAGACCATGCAGATGGCTCTAACCCTGCAAGCCTTGTCAATGCCCTTTGCTAATTATCTCTCAACACCTTGGCAGTGTGCGTGCTGGACCACATACCAGCATCACCCAGCCCACAGCTGCCTAGAGGCTCCCACGGCATTATTATATGTACAGATTTTCCTGAATCTTTTGCTGCCAGTCACTTCCTCTGACTTAATTTGTCTGAACTCCTCTGCATGGACACAGGAGGCAGAGCTAACCTCTGCCAATGACACACTCATTCTCTGCAGAACAAAATTCTAGATTCCTAATTTGAATGACTAAATATACTGAAGCCCAGTGATGAATTATTTAAAATCTACACAAATTCTGATGCCACACACTGAATTAGAGGCTTGAATGCATCTCTGCAATCATGAAGCCCTTCTGCCTATAGCTCTGTCATGGAAAAGCATCCATTCAAACCCCCTGGGATAAATGATCTGTTACAATTCCCCGCACTGGAAACCTTGGAGATGATGTGGGAGCCAGGACTTGCTAGGATGGGATTAAGTTAATTAGCACTGTGTCTGAGGAGACCCGTAACAGCGTAATGAAACAAATAGAATAAATGCTGTCTAAAGTGACTCCAGTGGATTGATGGGAGCTTGCTGCTGACTGTGGTGCAGTCAGGATTGTACCCATGCGTGCAGGGCGATGTATTTATCATGCATTGCTCATGCTGGAGGAGATGGATGAGGAAGAGGGTGCTGACAGGGTCATTACAGCCCTGTAAGAGCTTTCTGGTACGATGCGTTCTTGGGGAAGAAAGGTGGGAACCATTGCCAGCAGCCCCTTGCTGCCACAGCAAACCTGGCTCAAAGTCAGCCCTGCTCCTGGAGAGCCAAAGCCACCAACCCCTGAATCCTCACATGAGGTCAGGTCCAGCACACACAGCTCCCGCAGGAGCTGCAGTCAGGGGTGCACTGTAGCACTGGGAATGCCCGGCTCCCCACGGATAACCCTACATCCAGCTCCGCATCGGCTGAAGGTGTCCCACTGCTGGTGAGCGGCCCTGGGAGGGCTCGCGGGTTCCCATCCCCTCTGCACCCTGCCCCAGTCTGTTGTCCAGAACATGCTGGGAATGGTCCCACAATACCCTGTAGGAAAGCGGCATCTCTATTCAGCTGCAAAGCCAGATATTTACCGCAAATCCCGGAGAAGTGTTTGCTTCCCATCTCCCAAGGTGTTACCTCTAAGCTTGGCACACAAGTGACTGGATGAAGACGGCTGTGTTTGACTTCTGCATCCATCCTTTCCGATGCTGACAGCTGCTGAGGGATGACTGACAGGTTCTGCTTTTTCAGCGTGTTTTGCATTCTTTTCCATATTCAGTTGTCTGGAAAAGGAGTACGTCGGCCCCAGCAATTCAGCATTGGAGAGATGCTGGCTTCTTCAGAGTAAATAGTTCAGGGTATTTTTACAGTCGGCATAAAAATACTGACACTGCCGGTATGGATAGCTCTGTTATCGTGCCTGGGGCCAATAAAGAAAGTGTAAGGAAAAAAAAAGAAAGCCACAAGTTAAACCCATACTTTACAGCAATCAGACTCTTCCTTTTAATTTTGAAACTTCTGAAATTCTAGCTTCCACCAAAATGAACCAGTGAAGGATAAACAGAGCTGCCAAGTTGCACTATTTTGAAGCAGAGAGATGACTCCCAGCTTGGCCAACTATTCTGACTGCCAAACGTAACATACACTAAACTGACAAAGGATAACAATGCAAAAGACCACGTACTATCTTCAGTCCATATACAGCCCTATATCTATCTCTACCACAGGGAACTGGAGCTGTGCACAGCAGTTGTATCTGGTCCTGAGCATTGCCTATCTACCAAAAACTAGAAAGAACTGCTGGGGACAGATAGCAGCTATTAGCTGAGCTACTGAAGTGATACCTGCAGTTTTGCTTAAACAAGAGGAGCATAAATAAACCCAGCCTGCCTTTCTCCATAGCAGAACTCCCCATTGCTGCTGCAGAAACATTTCTGTCGTGGCTTTGCCCAACACCTTCCTGCTCTAAGAAGGAACAAGCCCAACCCACACAAGCCCCATAGGAGCTTCATTGCTCCAGCACCACAGCACATCTATTTCTACACAGCTTTTCCTCACCCCTACAAACAGCAGCTGGATCAACTCCTAACTTCTGTTTGCCCCCTTCATTTCAGACCTCTCCTTCTTTCAGCTGCAGCTCTACAAGTCCAAGTGTAAGGACAAGCCTACTAATACAAACTGTGGGGCCAAACAAATCTCTGTGGTTGGCATCTGGGCCCCTCTCATTCCTTCCACGTGCATCAGCTGCTCTTCCTTCCTGAACATTGCTTGGAGTGAAGACAGTCCTGCAGTGAAATAACCCCAGCTTCAAGCCTGTTGCAGAAATTAAAAATGACTTGCTTCTGGTTGGATGCAAGGCTTACTAATTACCCAGCAGCATTCGGATGGCAAGTTTGCCACATGAATAATTGTGTGTCCACAAAAGTGTTCCACTGGTAGGGTTATTAGCAGGAAAACAGGAATTCAGTTGGAAAGCATTAATAAACCTTGAAGACAACAGCTATTATGGTGATTGATCCACTAACCAATGCACACAACCCATGCGGGATGGAGGAGCAGAGGTTATCGCACAGGGAGGGTAGGCTGAGAGGTGGGAAGGAAGGCAGGGTTGTTGTAGAGGTCAGGGATAAAAATTGGCACTGTCAGGTTCAAAAGTGTTTAAAAACCCCACACATCTTTTCCAAAGCTGACTCAAAATTAGATTATTTAGTAGTCTGCAGCATTCGCTACTTAGGCTGTTGCTTGTTTTTCTTTATTAAACATGGGCAGTGGAAGCAAAAGAGGTTTGTGCGTGTCACAGGGCAATTTCTGTCTTCAGTCCCCAGGACCAGCAGATGCTGCAATGCGGAGACAGCAGATGAGGAGCAGACCCAAATGTGCCCATTGCACCCCTGCCTCTGCCTGAGGGGAGTGATAAAATTTCCAAACCATTTTGAGGGCTGAAAGAAGGATAAAAGAGAGAACTGTGTTGCCCAGGAATTTCTGCCCCAGCCTACTGGGGCTGCTCCAGGGCTATCTTGTCCATGAATAGCTGTGCATTGGGAGCTCTTTTCTGCTGGTGTGCACGTGGGGTTTGTCCTTTGGCACTCACTGGAATAAGTTTTAATACTGTCTGGATAATGATGCTGGTAAGAAAAGGAGAAGGTGAACCTAAGCTGGCTTTCCTGGCATACTAGGAACATGCATAGCTGAAGGTCTGCAGCATCGCGCTCTTCTGCAGCCCCCTTTGCTTCCCTGGAAAGATCCATTTCTGCAGGGACATCACATCCCAGCCCAGCAGTACAGCCTTTGCAAGAGCTCAATAGAAAACCTATGGCCACAGAGGAGACAGAGCACTGGGAATTCAGGTCCCTCCACCCAGGACCACCACCAGGGCTGGGTGTAGCCTATGATCCACCACAACTTGTTCATATCACGGCGTTACAGCCCATGCCAACTGCACTATAGGGTATTGGGCTCATTGCAGTATTTTTCCTTCCGAAAGGAAACGAAAACAAACTCCTGCCGGTTTATTATTTCAGCTAATTATATGAACCAACAGTATTTCATCCAAACCATTTTAGGAAAATAATTGGAGAATGTTTGCAAACCCAAGCAACCATTTTTCTCCTGCCAGGGTGGCAGATGCAAACATAAAGAGTAACATGTCCATACATCTCCAATCTCAACTTCTTATGAAACAAAATAAAAGCAATCTGGTTGTGAACTGATCCAAAGCAAATACAATATTTCAGAACACTCCACGTTTAGTTGGTGGGGCTGATTTATATAACGCGATCTGAAGACCAGCGTGCAAATACGGAGGGGAAGACTTTCCCCTTCACACTTTCTTACCTCGCAGATAATGGTTTTGTTCTGCTTGCAAGTGAGGAGCCCTTGGCCTATGCAGCAGCCACCTTTGAAGGATGAGCACTTGACAGGTTTCCGTGGCACTTCCAAAAAGGGTTGTTTTACAAGCCAGGGGTTTCCTTTGTCATATACAACACCTGGACATTTATCGTGTGATCCGTGAGATCATAGCACAGTGGTCCTCAAAATAAGTGCTGCTGAAAGCACCTCCTGCCTGACTTCGATTGCAGGCACTACATCTAGTCCCAGTTTACAGATGGAAAGAGAATGAGGGAGAGGACAGCATCTTTCTCAGGGCAGCTCCGTGCACAGGCTGAATCTCAGTGCCAGCAGCCAGTGTGCCATCGCTGAGCTCGGAGCGGCAGGATGAGAGCACCCCACGTGGTACTCGCTCCCCCATCACACACCATCTTAGAGGCAAAGAGATCGTTGTGTTTGAGGTTTCCACCACCCCTTTTCTGAGGAAGTGTCCTCCAACCATTGTCTCTGTTCTGGTTTTAGTTTTTATGGTTAGTTTCCAAGATCTAGTGGCTTTTCGACAAGCAGAGGAACACCTTGGGTTCGTGGCACTGCAATCCTACTTAGAGATAATTGCCAAAGTAAATCAGAAACAAGGAGAGACCTAATAAAACCTGGGAAACATATGCTTTAAAAGTGAAATTAGGAAAAAAAAAAAAAAAAAAGGAGGAGAATAAATACCAAAAGGTTAATTGTAATTTTCTGTAAGGAGGCCACGGAAAGATTTCCAAAACCAGTTCAGTCCCTATTCTCAGTCTGCCTTGCTAAACCTTGATCCATTATTTTGCAATGAGACTAAGCATCCATTCCTCAGGGACCTGTAGGCTTTCGGAACGCGATCCTCCAGCCCTCCATCGCAGGCTGCAGTCAGGTGGGTTGCCAAGCTCCTGCTCTGGAGGGTTGCTGCTGCTGCCTGGGACAGCAGTGCTCCTGAGTCCTCCCCCAGCTTAATCCCATCCCCACCCTCTGTTCTGTGGGAGAACCAATGCTGCGTGTTACTCAAAGGCTACACACAGCCAAATCGGTGCTTTGCATCCCGGAGCTCTCAATATCTGGGCTGTGGCAGCCCTGTAGCATCACAGGCAAGTACAGGGTATCAGCAGGCTGGGGCTGCTCGAACCTATGACTCCCAGGAATGAGGGAGGTCAATAACAAGAATAAATACATAAATTTAATGCTTTCTTTGCTCCTTTCACCTTGTTCCTAGCCTTTGCATTTGTGCATTTTGCACACCAGTGGCGTCAGGTGTGCTCTCAGGGGAGGGCTGCATCTCAGGACCTGGAAGGCCCTGATACCTGGATTTCATGAGCAAGGAAAAACAGCCACTCTCTGAATTAATGGAAAATCTTATGGCAATGCCAATAAACAGAGACGCTAATTAATACCTGCTTCAATTCAATTCATTTAGGACTCAAATTGCTAACCAAAGCTCTTCTCCCAGCACATCAAGATATTGCAAACCTTCAGGCAAGGCTGGATGTTTCCCTCGGCTCCATGAGGAATCCGGCTGCTCCCTGGGCAATGAGCTGTAATGTAAGCTGATTTACTGCACAGCCCTGCCGGTGGGTGGGCCAGGATTCCCACGGCATTCAAGGCCTTTTCTGCAATGAAAAACGCTTGACATGGAGGTCAAGTAAACTGCACTGTGTTGCATTCATAAGCACTTTTCAATTAGCACCGAAGACTGCCTCCAGTCTCAAAGTTCAGATATTCAAAGTCTGAGGCTTGTCTGAGGTTGAACGTGGGTTGAGCTGGGTTTAGACCTCCATTTATTTTCCAAACACTGACTTTTCTGCCATCTTTATTTATGATAATTAATACTCCCTTAATGTAGACCCTCCCTGGTCTTGTTCTGGGATGTGCCGTACTCCTCCTTAGGCTGAGCAGCATTCCCCCACCAGAACACAGCCCTGACTTGATGACTTGAATTTGTAAAGGCACTTTGTTTCTCATGGAATTCATATCATCAGTGCAAAAAAAGCCCCTTTTTTCATGACAAAGTGGCCTGTTCTGCTCCAGATGAAAATGTGAACGTTTCCATAATTACACAATGACCTGTGTTGAACAAGCAGGCTCAAATGCTATTTTAGCTCTGCGTGTCCAGCCTTTATCAGATTTGTACTATCTGGAGAAAGTCACATCATAAAGAAATAACTTCAGTGGTACATTGGATTGTTTGAAAAACAAATTATTTGGCAAATATTCCCCTTTTCTTCTCCTCTTTATTCACCTGGTTTATAGGGACAGTAACGAATGCACACTGGGCTAAAAATGTAGCCTCAGAAATGGTGACGCAACCTCACTGCTCTTCCACTTCATGAGGTTTTATTTTGGGTCCCTTTCTTCTCTTTCTCTCTAGAGACTTTGTGTCCTGTGACATTTTCTGAGTCGCTGCTGCTAGCCCTGGAGGGTGGCCAGGAGATGAGCTCCTTGCAAGGTGTGTGTGTGGGGTTTATTCAGTGCCCTCCCTGAAGGACAACAGCTCCTTGCTCTAACTACAATTCTCCAAGTCTCCTGGTGCATGGCTGACACCTCACCTCCTTGCACGCATCCTCCTGCCACCCACACTTGATCCCAGAGCTTTCCCACAATGGCTTGGGCTGGCACTGGAGCTGGTCGTGGTAGGAAGGATGACGATGCCCTCTTGCACGGGTCAGCGCAGGCACCGGCTTTCTCCGCAAGGCTGCTTCTTTCATTGCCATGGTCCCTTCTTGCTGCAAGTATGACAAATGCAAGAGCTCTTCAGCCATTTTCCTCTAGGAGAATTAAAGTTTTAATGATTAACCTTTATAAATTACAACAGCAATGCTCTAAATAATAAATAGTTTCTGGCCAGGTCTAGCCGTCCAAGCCATTATTCTCCAGCATGATATGCTGAGCCCCCATCTGCATTTATTTTCCATACTGTATTCAAGTCCTCTTATGTCATTGAGATAAGCAGTGAGGAGATATGTGTTTTCCAAAATGATGTCCTCATTCATCATTTCTTCCTCGCTGCTCAGCCTGATTACATTTAATTCAAGAAGAAAGAAGCCTCGCCTGGGCCCACTGAGCATATAAGGTTAAAAAAGCAATGCAAATGAAGCAACGGCTTCCTGGAGAAATTGCTACAGAACACAAAATAACAGCATCGCTTATCAGCACCGGGGCTGTGTACTCTCCTCCTCATTTCCAGAGAAAACTCAGAGCACAAATGACCCATTCATCAAGATCAGCAGGTACAACTTTGCTTTAAACACATATGCACAACAGCAACCACCCTCTCCATTAATAGGGAATGAGCTTTGAGCATTAATTTAATCTGATATTAATGCAAAGCTTAATTACGAGTAGAGATAGGGGAGTGAAAGCTTACTGCAGCCTGAGCCCTTTAAAGTGACACTTGGCTTAGGGAGAAATATCATTTGTTTCTACAAGTTCTTCTCTGTCGCAGTATCTGGCCGCTCCAGGATGCAGCAGGGAGAAATAACGCCAAAATGTGTCTATACACAGCGTGAGCAGTGGCTTTCCAAGCCCAGTGAAGGATTGCTCATGACTTTGCACACTCACCTTCTCCGCGGCTGCCCAGGATGCAGCCTCCGGGTGCGTGGATCCTCCCCAGCGAGCCAGGGGGGAGAGACAGCCCCAACCAGAAATGCTTGCTCATCTCCTGCAGGGATGCAGCCACCACAAGTTACTCTTTGCCAGCCTATGCAGAACGGCTCAGCCTGCACCAGCTCTGTGCCCGGGACTCCTGCTCTGCCCTGGGTCTGGTGTGCCAACCCTGCACCCTTCTGGGTGCCAGCGCAGCCACCGCTTGTCCCCACGTTGCTCAACGGCAAAGATGATGCTGTTGGGATGACCTCTGTGGCGCAGGCAGTGGCTCAGTTTGGCGTGGGAATCCGCACATGATGCCAATGGGAATGGGCATTGCGGATCCTGGCTGGTGCATGGCACTGCAGGGTGGCAGCGACAACCCCCACCAAGCCCACTTCCCAGACAAGCTGGGCTGGCTGCTCCAGAGCCAGGCTGGCACCCGTATGTTTGCAGAAGGAATTTCCCACTAGGCAAGGCGGTTTGCATATTTGCTGTAATCAGACTTCAAAGAATCACCAAAGGAGCCAGGGAAATGAAACACATACTGAGCCAGCCAAAAAGGGAAATAAACACAGGCAAAAAAATCTGAAGTTTCTGACCAAATGAACTCAGACCAAATCTCTGGATTTACGATGAAGATTGGAAGGGTCTCAAAGAGCTGGGATAGCTTCCCAGCATGCCCAGAGGGCAGCAGATCCACAGCTCCAAGGTTTGCCCTGCAGCCACAGCACCAGTCTGGGTGTGCAGCAGCTCTGGGGCAGAGCGGCTGCTCATTCCACCCCTCCAAAAGGAGAAGGGCTGCGGAGGTTCTGGGCTTCCCGCTCCTGCTGCCTCTCCGGGGTTTAACTTTTTATTTTCAGAGAATTTTTGTAGAAAAATCTTTAATAATTTTTGGTAGCTATTCTGAAAAACACTCCTCCCACATATGTTTTTATCAATACTGATTTGGAGAGCCCACTGTAACTCAGTTTGCATTAAACGCAAATGGTCAGAGGCAGTTTGAGCACTGGGACTGTTGCCACCTCTATATCCTGAAAATACCTAGCTGAGATGTCCTGGGTTTCCTAAAGCTCCCCCCAAGGCTATGACACAGCCAACAAACACTGCATCACCCAGTTCCGTGATGCTTTGCTCATAGTGCCCCATGAATGCTTTTGAAACACATCCTCGGAGCGACAGAGACACCTAATTCCCATTGAGGCCACTCAGAATAATTCACCCCAAATTGTTTCCTCTCCCTCAGCATGGTTCAAAGGCTGGCTAAGCTATTTATAGGCTTAGGGTTTCACCCAACAGCTACGGCACTCACTGGAAGTAGTTCCATTGGTGTCAGTGGATGTTGGATCCTAGCCATAACCTGCATTTAAAAGCATCCTCCCAGGACCTAATGCAACTGGCTCTCCAAAAGGTTACGGGGAGCAGACAGGCACCTCCTAGATACAGGTGCAAGGGGCAAACATGCAAAAGGTTGGTAAACAGAGTCATTCTCCTCCACCTGGAGTCAATGGGCATGTTATTTGGGTTGATTGCACGGCTGCAAAAACTCAAACCATAACAAAAAGAGATGCACAATAGCAGGAAGGCCCCTGTTTTTCAGCTCCGTACAACACAAGTGGCCATGGGCTGAGTGGACAACCAAGATTGTGAATTGGAAGATTTTTATATCAGACTCACGTGCAGGAGCAAGAAAACACAGTGATACACCAGCAAATTGCCCAAGGGGTCTTTTTGCAGCAAGCAGCAGAGTTCCTGAGGATGCAGTCAGTGCGCAGAGTGGGGGCTTCTGACATGGAGACATGAGACTCTTTCTAGGGACCCGGAAAAGCAAACGGAGTTGGGAAATAAGCAGCTCGTGCAAAGTTCAACCTGCTCCTGCAGAGGAACCCCTAGTACACGGACGAGGGAGCAGGGCAGCTGGCACTGCTGCCCTGTACGACAGGTTGGGACAGCAGGGGAGGGAAGTTGTATTATCCCTTTGAAGCTACAAAAGCAGGCGAAATGTAATTATAATCACCCAAACTGGAGTTCTGCCAGGACATCAGGGCTAATGGTCTTGCTCTTGCAAGAAGTGCCATGGGATTTTTTTAATGATCACAAGTGGTCAAGACCTCAGTTTCACATCTCATTTGGAAGCTAATGAAGAAGTCTCCCATTTATTTTTGGTCCGAAGGGAGGTGAGGACAAATTGACTATGTCAAAGGGCATGAGGACTTAGAAATGTAGATTCTTTTGCTCGAGATGTGACTGGGAGCTCTGACAGCCAGGAGGGATGGCAGAGGGAAAACAAGAAGCAAGGAGGAAGCGCCTGTGATTTCATACGACTCCTGTTACTGCTTCAACTTCTTCTGAATCCACTGTGACTCCAGTGACATTGCTGAAAGGAAGGTGAATCTTTTTTCATATGAGTTATTCCT
>NW_010241654.1:23429-39495 GCF_000690775.1 Eurypyga helias
TATAAAGCTATCTCTGAGATAATTGGCAAGGATACTCCACTCTCCCATGAAGGTTACAAGTGGGTTACAAGAGGGTCTTCACTTTAAACTCAGAGCAATGAGAAATTAATAGATCTTGCAGTGTCAGTCCCAAGGCAGAGGATCCTGAGAAACTGGAAACAGGCAGAGAGACTCTCTTTAAGTTACGGGGGGTGGGGAAGAGAGAAGTGTCAGACTCCTGGGAGTTACTCAAATTCAAACTGACACCTCTGCCGAACACAAGCGTGGTGATTGCCAATAAAAGGTCAGTGCAATCAGAGAGGACTGATATTGCCTTATCCTCTGAGGAGAGACAAGATTGGTTTCTCCAGAGACCCTGCCTGTTGCTGGCCTGGAATATGGAGCTCTGCCCTGGGAACCTGCACCATAGTCGGCATGGGCAAGGGTTGCCTTTTAAAGTGAAAGCTGCCGTGCCTATAGAGAACTATTTCCCTCTTCCCAGCCATGATTATTTCCATATCTAAACCCTTTGCAAAGCCTACATCATCCCTTTTTTTCCTGCCAGGAGCATAAGAAAAAGCGCTCACACTCTAGAAAACTATAGAGAAGGGTTTGGACAAGAGAAATAATTGGCAAGGGCTGTTCTCGAAGGTCATTACGTGGGTATTGGCTGTTGTATAGATGGAGCTGCCGGAGTGGAGAAAGAACTGGCTGTGATATTGATGAGAACGAGTAGTTAAATGAAAGCAGTTTGGGTTGCAAAATATAGACTGCCATTGAGATCAATACTGGAATCAGTTTAATTAATTTGTATGATCAATAACCTAGAAGGATGAAGGCACAGACCAGCAATGCAATTTGTTCATGGTACAAAACAATCACAGAGGGGCTGTCAACTCACGGGATGATGCTCTCCAGCTCGGACCAGGAGAAGTGAGGTGCATGCAAAGAGCACGTGAAATGACGGTAGGGACAGCCACTAAAGGCAGGGTCCCACATAACAAAACAGAGACTGATAATCGGCAAAGCCCATCCCTCAAGCACAGCACCTGACCGCAGGGAGTGTGGAGGGACATCACAAGGGTGTGCCAAAGGGACCTTGGCCAGAGATGGGGAAGGGATACTGATGTCAGTAGGAAAACAGGCAAATCCTGCAGTGCTGTGGGCTTTGATTTCTTTGAAAGCCAAAGACCATAAGGGACACAAAAGGTGAGGAGAGCTCACAAATTTAGACATGTTTCTATGGAGCAGAGACCAAGCAGAGAGGATTAGCTGCCCCAGGATCTGGCATGGCAGCTGGGAGACCACCCCGTGAGGACATGGGTCTGAGGAGGCAGAGGACTCTCAGAGGAGGAGGTGGGAGAACTGGGCTTCATGCTCCTCCTTTGGGTCCAAGAACAACCTGCATTTCAGCCGTCAGGTGAGCAGGGACACAATTTAAGCTGAAAGCACGGGTGGCAGGGTTGTCTGCGACTACACCATGCTGTTCAGGGGCTGTGGGAGAGCCCTTCAGAGGAGGGCCGATGCTGGTTAGCTTAGTATCTCAAAAGGCTTTGGGTAAAACTCTGATAAAACAAATCCTCTCTTTTTACCCTCCTTACTCCCTGGGGGGAAGCGTGGCTTCCCTGACCCCAGAGGAGCCATATGCCCATCTCCCCTGCCAGCACTCGTGAACGAGTCACGCAGGGCTGGAGCCCACGCCGGAGCTGTGACCTGCCAGACGAGCCACGCAGTGATGCCAAAGGTGGTTCTGCAAACACCCTCCCATTGTTGGGGTGGCAGCAAGGGGGAACGTGTCTCTGCCGTGAGTGGGGTACATTGATGCCACTCCTATTTCTGGAGCAAAGGAAAGGGAGAGAGCGTACAGGAAGGTAAGGACATAAATGTTGGTCCTTGGGGAGAGAGGCTGAGAATTCCCTTGAGATTGCTGATCTGCAAACCTTGTCAGAGGCTTTCGATTCTCTCGGAGCAGAGAAAGGAAGAGACAGATGCTGAGATAATTACTACCCTGGCAAAGAACTTATTCTTGTATCCAGAAGGAGAGTTACGGCCTCACAGCTGTCTTCAGGATAGAGTGAAAGCATTTTTTCCATGGTACATTGCTATGGCAATTAATTTTCTTGATAAGCTTAAACTAACCTTTATTTTAAAAAGGAAGATAACTTGGTGTATGAAGCATCTTCTAACCTGGCATTTACCAAGGACAATGGGATAATAATTTGAAAAGCAATTAAAGGTATCTTTTTTTTTAAAGCTTCCCAGTGCCTTTTTAAGGTGCTGCAAAGCCTACAGCCCTTCTTGCTCAGGATGAGTCAGTGTTTCTCCTTCCAGAGTACATTTCCAAATACTTAGGGTGCCTCAGAGCCCAGCTTTGAGGCCAAACCTTGGCACAGGCTCTCTAAAATAGGAAACAATTTCTCCTGGAGGTTTGATCAGAGGGTTGGACCATTTTCTGGCATAGCAGGCATGTGAATCAGGTCAAGTTCTTCTCTTCTAAATAAAATTAGTTGGGAAGCCTTTTTGAGGAGTTCCAGCCTTTCAGCAGATGATGAAATGTTAAATTCTGAAGAGCTGTCCCCTTGACCTCAGTGCTCTCTTCCAGTTTTTATAGAAGACTTTCTCCCTTGATTAACTTGTAAAGTGCTTTGAAGAAGAAGAGTGCCATATAAGGGCTCAACAGTATTCTGTTATACTAAATAATCCCTTTATCTTAATGGAAACAATATTTGGACCATTTCAAATAATGCATTCTAGCTTTTTAATCAACAAACCCTTTATAATAATACACATGTAATTACTGCCAAGAACACGACAGTATCTCATTCCAAATTACAATAGAGGAGGCAGCAATGAGCTGAAAGGTACAGTTCATGGAAAAAATATCAGCTTGGCTGGTGCTTTTCTTATGAAGCATTTAGTTAGAATTTAGCATACAAGTGTGACTAGCTCCAAGATATCCCTGTAAGGGCACTGAGGTGGGACCCTTTGGGTCCAACACTATCCACATAGGAATGAAGCTGCTGCGGGGAAGCTCTCCCCAGAACCTGCCTTGCCCTTCAAATCAAAACAACATGCAAGCAAAATATTGCTAGAAAGACAGAAATGTAACATTTTATTTCCAGCGCAAACCAGCACAAGGTGTGCTAGCAAGGAGAGCACCAGCCCCGCCGCAGCAAGGCCTGAGCACAGCAGCACACCAAAGGGAGATGCTAAGGAAAATTCAATCAAATATTCCAGGAAAGTTATTTGCTACATTTTGCAGCCCCAGGTGCACTCGGTCCAAGTTCTCCTGTCACTAAAAGGATTTTCCTAAACAATTTGCCATAGCTAAAAGCAGACAGAGAAAGTTGTAAAGAGGCAGAACTTCAGCTGGTAAAAATCAGCTTCCATCCAGGGAGTAGGAGGAGGAAGGGAAGCGAATTGGAGAGGTCACACCAGCAGCAACCGCTCGCCTCAAAAGCACTGTTTATTTTAAAGTTTTCCTATCTTCGTCTTTGACGTGTAGCACACAGCAGCATGATAAAATACCTCCAGTCCCACCTAATTGTTTTGTGGGGTGACCTGTCAAAGCATAATTAGATCATTCCATGCATTGTTGTTATGGGGAAGCTTTGTGATCCTTGAATGTCAAGCTGTCATGGAGATAACCTAAGCTCTGAAATAACAGTATGTTAAAATCGGGAGTTATTTATTATTGGAAATGCTCTTTACGTGCCATTAGTGCAGAAGCACTGCAAGGGAATGGCAAAACAAAAATCCAAGACATAATAATGACAATATGCAACAATAATTATAAAACATGCAGCAAAAATGGGATATCATAATGTAGTCTCTGCAGAAGTCAGCAGCGCTGCAGAGAGCTTCAGAAGCCCTCTGGGAGCACCATACCTCGCCCTGACCCATCTGCTTTAATATTTGATCTCCTGTACTGATTTCAGCTGCTCCAGCATGATATCTTGGGGCTTCAGATCTCTAAAAACTATAGTGCTGGATTTTAGATGACTACAGAAAGTCTGGATAAGACTGCTTACCAGAGGGAATTAGGTTACAATATTACCGTAGGCAGAGAGACCTATGGGAAAATAAATTGTTTTATATAAATAACTACTGCAAAAGTGTAAGGTGGGCCTGGAATGAATTGATAAGAGAAAATAAATGGCATGCAAACAGATGTTTTAACAGACAAAAATACCCAGCAGTCAAATAGGCCAATGAAGCGACCAGAGAGGTACCAAACATGCTGCGAGATGCAAAGCAGGGTAGGCTCATGCACACTTACAGCAGTGCACACTGAGGACCGATCCTGGCCACACCACCCCACTTCCCAGACAACCATCCCGTGCCCCTCTGCCTGCCTCTGCAGCCCAGCTGCTGTCCTACATGGCATATGGGTTTGCCAGCTGGGTCAGTCAGCAGCCTGGAGACCAGGTATCCTGCACCCCACCTTGGGCACAGACATTAGGAAGGGTCCTGGGAGGGGAATATATGTATCTTTGGAAAAAAACAACCTGGTGATGAGGGTCTCCAGTGGTAGAGAACCTGCAACCACCACTACAGGTCTTTGTACTGGCTGTCAACAAATTGCAACTGATTTTCCACCTGAATTTATCTATCTTAGAGATGGAAGAATTCTGCTGCACCACCCAGCTGCCTTCCTCCAACATGTTCACCAACTGTATTCAAAGCACTCCTTAACCTTTGGTTTGATAAATGAAATGAGGCAACTCTCACAAACTCCATGGGGCAGTTTCTCAACATTTTGATCATTCTTGTGTCTCTCCTCCAACATTTTGCAATTTTTCCTCCATACTTTCTGAAACGTTGACACCAGAAATGAGCACAGCACCCAGCAGCTGTGCACCAGTGCCAAAACCGGAGGTAATACAACCTCCCTACTCCTACTGCCTACTATACTTAGCCATACACACGGGAATCTTACTGGTCTTTCAGCTGCAACCACAAGTGGGAAGTCATATGCATTTAGTTTTCCACCATCCCTTTCCTGAGATTCTCCTTCCTGAGACAGTCTCCTCCTCTACCAGCCTGACCTATATTCTTTCCCTCTAAATGCTTGACCTTGTATTAGCATGTCTTGAAATTCATATTGGTCTGCTTGCCCTTGGCTTAGCTAGCTGCCCAGGTTGTAAATCACTGAGTCTCTCCTTGTTTACCACGTCTGTAATCTTCAAATCGCTTGGGAACCTTAGCAGTACTTTCAGAATATTTTTTCCACAGTCTAGATAAATATATTACAAAAAGCAGAGGATAAGAGCTGATCCATAGGAACAAGAAATAAGATAAACAGCTTTCATTATGGACATCGGCTGGCCACTCTTTAAACCATTTAATGTGTGCCCTAATGACTAAATATCATTCTTGATCGATAGTAAAAATTTGCAAAATCATAAATGCTTACAGACATCTACATGTACTAGGTCAATACTATTGCTTTTATTGACTCCAGGTGTAATCTAATGAGAAAACAACATCATGTTAATGTTCTCACAGCCCTGCATTGACTGACAGGAATTATCTTGCCTTCCTTCAGCACTTTATTCACCAGAATCTGCCCTTTCATTAGTTGACCCAATGTCACCACCCAGTCCATGTCACTCACCTTCTCTGAGAACCAGGCAGATGAGGGCTTTTCTCCAGGCTCTTCAAATTGCCCCTGATTATTGAGATTAACCATTCCTGTCCAGCCTAATGAATCAGGACACCTTTTGAGAAAATTGCAAAATGTAGCTCCTTGTAGGACTTCCTCAGGTGTACCTTCCACACATCCCAGCTTCTTCAACCAAACTTAATCCTCTGTAATAACTGGAACACCATACTGGAGACAGTATGGAAACCTCACTACTAAGTTTGGATCAGCACAGTAACACCACAACCACCTCTGCAAAATTAAACAGCCAGTCATATGATGCTTTCATGAAATTTTTCACTTCAAGTCACACCATCCTCACATTCCTCATACGCTGCATTTCTTTTTAACTTCTTTTTCAGAGGGTCAGTGGTTTTGTTTGCCTCTTTATGGCACTTGTCATGTACAAGCCACTTTGGGACTCCTGTTTGCTGGAGGGAAACTGCTGTCTGGGATGGCTTCTTTGCCCCTGCATCTGCCCACTGAGTTCATTGTGTTCACCAAAGGGGCACCAGCATCTCCCAGCTGCAACCTTTCTAGCAACGCTGCTGGCACATGGAGGTGCTGTCACACCAACCGTCGTCCACTCCTGCATGGGAAGAAAGGAACAGGCAGCTTCCACAGCCTCCCTGGAAGTAAAAACACATGAGCAAAAGCCTGCCATGGAGCAAAGAAGGGCTGAGGTCAGGCAAGATGATCAGTACTGGGTGTTTCTCTTGCCCTTTGCACACTCAGCAATGAAGCTACGACTTTGTGCCATGTTTATCAGCTAGGAGGTTATTGATATTTATAGCAGTGATATAGCAGATCATTTGGACATGGAAAAGAGACAGGAAATCAATTAGCATCGATACATGTCTCCAGACTGTTAACTTGCTCATACAAATACAAACGACCTTCCCTCTTGACACCCCACGGTGCTCAAGACTCTGACCATTTTCCAAAGGGATTTGGAAAACAGGAGGAAACACAAATGGGAACTTCTGGAAGAACATAGCAATTTCTTTGCATGCAATAAGGAGTGTGATGGCCTCGCTAAGCACTAAACAGAACTAACAAAGCACCAGCAGAATAACAACAGAGCAAAAACACTAAAACCGAGCCATAAAAGAGGCATTACCAATTCACGTGGCAAGCACAGCTTTTCTCCCACCCTTCTGCTCCATCAGGGATGCATACAGTGGGCAAGACGCAACACCCTGCCTGGCTCTTCTGAGCCCGCTGCAACCAGACATCTTCTAACCACTGAGCCTCATGCTCTGACCCAGGAAAGACAAAGTTTCCTGTCCCTAGAAACCCAGAACCACAAACCAAAATTCTCATATGACCAAGGGGAGGGCTGAGAATGGGGTAGGATCTCCGCTACACAGGCACTAGGAGATGCTAAAGCCCACTTGATGCCACTTGCCATCATGCTTCACAGCATATGTATGGCACACGTGTGGTCATCTCTGCTGCTGTAGCATGGCAGTGCTTCATGCCCAGATATTCTAACAGGCTTTTTGGTAGAAAACATTCTGATCTGGGGGTGTAGGAGGGTGAGATATAATGGTCATCTTCTAGAAAGCCTAGATACATCTGCAAGAAGTTATAAGGCTCTGCAGCTAAGCTCGGGGAGCTGCAAAAAGCAAACCACCAAGGATCTGTGTGATACGACATGAAACCAGTTCCTTTTGAATATCGTCTAAGAGTGAGAGCGTTCCCACTGGAGCTATGCATAGATGCAAGAACCAGTCCACATGGGAGGGAGACGCACAGCAGAGCAAGCAAACAACATCCTGATGCCATGATACTCACAGACATCACTGGGACCTGCCAGGACCACAACTCCTGCTGGGCATCCCAGCACCCTGAGCTGGAAGGAGGATGGACAGTCCAAGCAGATTGTGACCAACCAAGGGACATGATCTCCATGGCGGGACTCAGCAGGTGTTGAGAGTAACCAACACCCATGGCAATTCAGGTGTCACCTTCCAGCCCAGACTTTTTGCCTTAGCACATCCGTCCCTGCTTCCCCAAGGCTCTTTCCTTCATGAGCACAATCCCTCTCATTAGGTAAGGCACCTCACAGCCCCCATGGGAAAGCCGATGCTTACACATCCAGACTAAATCCGTCTTTATGTGGGAGCCAAGGCAAAGCTTGGCAGGAGTCTCACTGATGCAGGCGTACACTGCCATGCTCTGTGCTGCCGGGCTTCCCCCGGGAGAGAGACGCATCCCACAGGGGCTGAGTCACGATGGAGGCACGTTCATGTCTGCCGACTCTCGCCTTGGCTCTTGTTCTCCAAAGCTAAACCAGGCTCTTGCTGAGATCCTAGTCCCACTCAATCCCCCCTCCCAGATATAGGCAGTGGTGCAGAGCCACGCCGTTTGGGCTGGAGCAGGAGGAGAGCAGCATCGCAGCTGGAATACAGCTGTGCAGTGGTGTGCAGGGGACCAGGCACAAGCCAAGGAACTCAGGGAGGGATGGGACATCCCCTTCACCTGAGCATCTTCAGGTCATGTTCCTCCTGGCATCCTTGCTGAGTGCTGGGGGTTGCACCCAACCTGCTCCTGCTCCCCTCCCTGCAGACACTGTGCCCACACACTTCAGGCAGGCTGTCCTCCAAAGTCCTCTAAAAACGCAGTTTGCCGTGCCTCGAACTGGCTGTCCCCAAGCCAATAGGTTTTAAAAATAAAAACAAACCCTAACCAAAAAGAAAAAATCTCGTAAACATGTGGGAGATACCGTTATCCAGGACCAAAATGCTCCACACAGCTACCTCCCTACACCAAACCCCTTCAGAGCTCTGCAGCCCTGGTTCAAGCTGAGAATCTCATCATCCTGAGCATTTGGTGATTCACCATCCTGAGCGCACGCTAGGCAATTCTGCATACGTCTGCTGTTCCTGTCAATCTGTCTCCCTGTGTACAGACAGAGAGAGAGAGCAGAGATCTCTGACAGTGGGCAGATTAATAATACATTTATTTTCTCCATGCATCACGAGGAAGAGGAAGAGCTGTAATTCAAGCGTCTCCCTGAGAGTTTTGCAAGTTCTTCACGATAGGAGACAAGAGCAGGAAAGAAGCTTTTGTGCTTCAGCTCTTTAAAGCTGGTGCCACTCTGTATTTTAATGTAACATTTAAAAGGTGCACAAAGAGCTGCGTGTACCATAAATATAAAGTGAAGATATTAAAGCAGTCGATACAACCAGGGCATCATTTTTCATAAGCTCTCAGGATCTGGAGGTAGCAGCAAAATGTGGGTCTCTCTGGCATTGGCGGCTCCTTGATACCCTTAAGGAAGAGCTTTTTGAGGACCCATGAGGGGTCTGTATTGGAGTCCATCTCCACGGGAAAACCACCGTGGTGCTGTTCTGTGGCACCAGGGAAGGTCTGGTTCTTGTGCCCTGCCCTTCTCATGGAGAAGCATCTACTTGGCAAGTGAAACACGTGCTTTGTTTATGGAGAAATGCTAGGTCTAAGTAGCCAAGGTGGAAATCTGATAACGCCAGAAATACATGGCATTGTTTCAAAGCTTGCAGGCAGAAGTGTGGCAGCTCTTGCCTGCCCGTGCAGTGCCCCCTCCTGCCTTTCCCACCGGCAAGATGCTCCCCGCCGCCTCCCAGCTCTCCCTTTCAAGATGGATCTCTGTTCCCATCTCCTCTTTAAACAGTTTCCCCAATGCCTGGATGAAAAGGATGAGCCAGGGAGAGTACAAGCTTCATTTCTTGTCCACTTAAACACTGGCATTCCCATTGAGGGAAGGAAATTGTTATTTAAAAAACCAAAGCTATTTCTCGCAGCCTTTTATTTTTTTTTATATATCCTACCTTGTTTGCACATTCACCTACTTTCAAACAAGGGGAAGAAAAAGATGCCCAATGCCTGGATGAAAAGGATGAGCCAGGGAGAGTACAAGCTTCATTTCTTGTCCACTTAAACACTGGCATTCCCATTGAGGGAAGGAAATTGTTATTTAAAAAACCAAAGCTATTTCTCGCAGCCTTTTATTTTTTTTTATATATCCTACCTTGTTTGCACATTCACCTACTTTCAAACAAGGGGAAGAAAAAGATGAGATTTTCTGATAGTGGCGTTGCTTTACATATCTGACGGGTAGGTACAAAACAGGGCGATAATGAAGGCATGTTGGCGTGTATTAATCAGAAATGCACACAGAAAGGCACAGGCTGAGACTAGTAATTTATATGTCTCTTTCTTCACTTCTTTTTTTTTTTTTTGAATCCTCAAGAAGAGGGAAAAGTAGAGAAATCAGAATAAAAATTGCCATTAGATGTCTGCATTTCAGAGAGCAGATCTGAACAGCTCTCCCCCAGTGCTCCAGCCCTGTGAGGTCATGGTTTCCTTAGGGCTGCGCAGACTGGAACAAAACCTGCAAACTAGAGCAAAAACCCAAAATAAGGTATGCAGACCAGGATGAGCTGGGAAAAGCTGAGCTTCTGGCTTGGCTGAGAGGCCCTCAAGCTAACCTAGCCAAGAAGCTGTCTTTCGCATACAGAGTTTGACCAAGAGGATGTGGGTAGACAGTAGTATGAAGAACCTTTTTGGGGTGTCTTTCCTAATGGCCAGCTACTGGCTTGAGACCACGGCCACTGTCAGTGTAAGTACAAAAATAATTTTTCTTTTTAAAACTACTGATAAAAATGACAGCACAGGCTAATGCTGTTTTACCAACGGGCCCCATAATCCATGTCAATATCCTACCAAACCCCTGCAGTGCATGTGACCTCGTAGCACCATCTAGGTCCTTAAGGTAGCACGCAGAAAACAGGTGCCATAAGGATGGCAAAAAACAATGTTAAAGGAACTGAATTTAGCTAAGAGTGTAAACCGTGGTTTCCAACCTGTCTGCACTGTTGGGAACTCTTATGACCATGACATAGCTTTACGCAGCCTCATATATGCTTATGGTAGGTAGTGGTAGGTCACCATTTGAGTCAGCTGAGCTGCCGTTCCATCGGTGTGTCAATTATAAAACTCCTTTGCAGAGATTAATAACATAGCTCATGCTTTAAGCCAAGAAGCAATTTTTTCCCTGCTTCAAAATTTCATTAAAGTCTGCTGATAGAGCAAAAAGCCCAGTGACTTTATTGTAGTTTCAGATGCTTCTTCCATACGCTCTCACTATGGAGAAATTTTGCTTAAGGCAATTAGTTCTTAGCTGGGACTAGCCGTTCCTGACCTCTAACATTTCAGAGAAAGCACAGATCCTACATAGCCCAAATACCACCACAAGAAGTCTGTGCAGCGACGGCGACTCTCCTACTATAGCAATGCCTATAGTCTATATAGTAGACCTGCGTGTATTAATCCCAATACTGACCACGTCTCATGCTGGATACAGCCAATTCCCAGTGAAATAACATATTAAGCCTAAATTCTGCAAATGTCTTCATGTCTGTTCATAGACACAAGCTGCACTGTGGATTTAGGGACGCTACCCCTAAACATGTCGGGCTGCCACATTCCCTGCTTGTTTTCCATCAAAGTAATGGCTACAGACTATGAGCAAAACACGTTGCTACACCACTTCACATCAGTCCATTATTCCAACCGAGTGTCGCTGTGATTTACTACCCACAGTGTGTTCAAAACGGTGGAAAGAAAACATAATTTGTAAGAAAGAAATCTTTCTAGCAAGTCGTGGAGCTGTGATTGAAGCTGTGCTTGGGAATCACCTCCCAGCCCCTGTCCCTACCACACTTTCTGCCCCTACGCGGGATCTGCTGTTATGGGCTCAGATCTATGCAGGATAACTCTGATCCAGCAAACAGCCAGCAGCAGGGACATCACCTAACACGTTCCCAGCAGCACTTTAACCCCTCACTCTGTTGCGTGTTGCCCGTAACAAAAGCCTCCAACCCCAGGGAGATGCCACCACCATTATTTCCAAACTCTACTGTCCTGTGCTTAAGGCCTGCTCTCTCTTAAAGACATACCGGTTCCTCTTCCAAGCCCAATTTCTGTCCACCTCTGAGTCTTTTCCCGGGCTTTAGTGAGTCAAACAGCAGCATTGCAGAAACAATCATCTTTACCTGAAGAAAAATCAAATTATAACATTATAAGATTTCCATCCATAAGGATTCAGTTCTCAGTTTCAGCATGTTTTGTATTGCTTTGCCTTAATGGTCAATAGAAAGATTCCCGAAGACCTTGATAGGATAAAAGAAAACTTGTTAACATAATAACAGCATCTCAGGGAATTCATTACAAAGCCACTGAGGGCTTTCTGCTCCTTCCAAGCTGCCTCAGCGGCTTAGTCCTGAGCGCTGCTGGCAAAGATTGCGTCTCATTCTCCCAGCAGAGTCCTGGAGGATGTGTCCAGAGCCATCTGTAAATTAGAGATTCACACGAGGTGAAAAGACGGCTGCTTACGCACAAAATTACACCTGCTTCTGTTATTAACAAAAATCTGCAAAACACAGCACAAAGTCAAAGACAAGAGAGAAAATGCCGGACCCTTTATGACATACACCAGGGCTGGGGGACATTTGTGTCTCACCCACAAAGTCTTTGCGGGAGGGTTGGAGAGCTGAGGTTTGTGATGTTTTTTCCCTGGTTTTGGAGAAGCTCACCAGGAAGCCGGGATTCTGGGGCAGACGGATGTTATGATGACGACACCAGGTGCTGCCGTGCTGCTGCCGTGGCTATCGGTGCTCCCCAGTGTGCAGGTCCCAACGTCTTTCTGGTGAAGATGCAAATTCCAGGATAGGGAATTTAAGCCTAGTTTTTGTTCGCTGCTTTCCATGGACTCTTGGCAATGACCCACACACCTCCAGAGAGTGGCCTGAGCCAAAAAATCCCGTGGCTACGCAAGAGAGCCGCCAAACGCAGCCCCCGCTCCTGACGTTCGCGTGACCTTTTTAGCAATATGGGTGCAAGCAAAGGATGCTGAAGACCAATGCCACAGACTCCTGGTTTTGTTTGATGAGGAGCCTAAAGCAGAGAGCCAACAGATCTATCATGGTTTGCAACGGGCCACGGCACGGCTCAGCCCCGTGCAAGGTTGATGCGGGACGCAGCCAGCATATGGTGCAACCCAACCCAGCTTCAGCAAAGGCAAAACCACATCACTAAATCACAACCTGAGTGTACTTTCAAAAGTACAGTAGCTAATTGTTTGGCTAAATAACATATTAAATTATGCTGGAAATTAAACATTTGGAAGTTTCAAGCAAGACAAAGCCATGAATACTAAGAACTCCCCAACTTAGCGTGATTGATTATACAAACAAACCGTATGTATTGAAGAAGTGTTACAAAAAAACATCGCTTTCATCAAATTTTAAGTGAACAGTTGTAACGTGGGGAGGGGGAAATTAATTAATTATACCCTGAAACATTTTACTGATTGAATCCATGACCCCAGCACTTGTAAGGTCATCAAATGATAGATTACTGCTGCATGGAGTATCACAAATGGCATTTGCGCTGGGAAGCTCATTATACGAGACATCAGGTCATGTAAATCATAGGAAACAAATACAAACATCCATCAGAAAAATGCAGATAGTCATTACAGGCAGCAGAGAGGAGTTGAATTATTATGCAAAATTTATTTTGACTATTAAAACACAAAGAGGTGACACAAAATTGTCCTCTAAACAAACATAAACTACAAGCACTCTGACAGGAGGTTTTGTTTATAAATGTTTCATCTCCTCAGCATACCATGGCTGTAAACAGTACCTGAAAAATAAAGAAGGGGGAAAGAAAGGAAAAAAAAAAACCAAAGAAACAATCCAATATTTGGGTCTTCAGATCTTTTCTTTTATTCCAGTGAAAACTATTCTTTCTGCATCTGAATAATCAATGCAAGATAGGAAGAAATAGAGTGTAATTACTGCATGTGAGTCATTTGTTACAGATCCTGTCTGCTCGGAGAGAACAGAAGCAAGAACTGCTTCTTGACAAGCAATTTTTTTCTTTTAGGGAGATGCACTAAACAGTTTGGCAGAAATATGCAGGTGCTCAAGAAGGGAAAACCAAGCAGCAGGAGATACTAAACCAGGGGGGCTATTACCATCCACGAAATGGCTGGGCAGGAACCCACTTACCTGTTCCCAACACCATCCATGACTCCAGGAGGAGGATTGGCTTCTGCTGGAGATCATTTCCTTGCTCATTAAAATAAACCCTTTGGTGTCCTTCTTATGTTTTTTTCATTTGCCCAATGAAGCCCAATTCATACATGTTAACAGGACAGATGGGAGTATTTTTGGTTTTTCCACCAGGGAAGCAAGTTCTTTCTTAAGTGCAGATACAACAGCTAAGCACTTGAACCATAACCAATATTGAGAATTTAAAAGCACCGTAAATTCTAACTAAAGTATAATTTCCCCCCACTGGATGCAAATAAAAATATCTTTTTGTCTTTTGAAAAGCTCAATAACACATGGGTTAAAGGACACCATTTCAGAGCAACATCATAAAGAAGACTAGTGGGTCAGAAAGGAGTTTTGGGGCCTTTGATCTGAAGTTCTTGGTTGGTTTTACACAAGATAAAATCAGGGCTGGTGGGTCATGTTTTCAGATGTCATACAGACATTTGGTGCTGAAACCCTTCAAAAGGTACATCTAAATCCCCTAGGCCGCTTCGGAAAATCACAGCACATCTCCTGAGCGATGGGAGTTCCTTCCAGCAGCCACAGGATAATGTCTAATGAGTCACATCTCCTCTTAGTCTTGTTCCATCTCTCGCTATTGTAAATCACTCTAATCCCATTTTATGAACACTGCATAAGAAGGCAGGCACTGAAAATTACAAATAATAGGTCAAAATGTGATTTGTGAATAGCGAATGCAATATCCCTTCCATTACCTGGAAGATGTTTGTGTGATGGAAGGGAAGATCTGGACCTTACAATGAAACAGAATAAAGCAGATTTATTGCATCTTTTACCATCTTAAAAAATGTTTACAGTGTTACTAATGTAAGACTGATTGATACCAACCGTACGGTTCTTCTATCGCTGCTCCGTGGTGGGATAAATTAGTATGCTCTGAACTTCCCGTGGGTAACAAGCCATGAGCGCCCGACCACTGCCAATCTCAGTACATTCAGTGCTGCCAATATAAATTGCCCAGTCCCTTTGCAACCAGATAAATGGAGTACAATTCCAGTAAAATAAACACAATTCCAGCACTGAAAGAAATTGCATCTGCTGGTGATGCCTTTTCTGCCAAAGCACAAGAAGGATTGTGACAAGGAGCTAAACACAGTTGTTAGAGGTGCAGCCAGCAGTTCTCAAGTTCACCCAGAGACAGCAAAGAAGAAAAATACTGTGGGATCCAGTTCCTCCTGATCATGTTTCTGGAAGATGTTGGGATGACAGCTTTCGCAGGGAGCCTGGTTAGCACCTGGGAAAGCCCCTGGCCTGGTGACCAGTGATCCCAGTAAGCCTGTGCCAGCACCTGCAGGTAGATGAAGCTCTTGAGAAATGCTGACAAAGGAAATGAAAATGGTACAACAGAAATGGGAGAGGGGTGGGAGCACTAACATCAATGCCATCAGTTGCTGTGCCATTTTGTATCAGGAAAGGCTCCTGACCTTGGTAGAGATGGTGACCTTGAAAAACCATGAACCATGGTGAGTGTGGCAAAGCATTTCCAACATCAAAACACAGGTGGGTTCAGGGAAGTCTGGTTAGATGCCAGGTATTTTGGTTGTCATACCTACACCTGAGCCGCCTGGCGCAAGACCACTGCAGGGAGCGCTTGTGCCCCTGGACGCTATTTAATCTTAAGTCTCCATAGTGGTTCTTGCAAGAGAGCAGATAGTGTGAGAAACGGCCTGTGGGAAACTGCCGGGCACAGCTCTTCCCGGGAAGCCACCACAGCCAGGGATCCCCGCCCAGCTCCCTCCCAGCAGCCCGCAGCTGAGCCCTGGCTAAGCGATGCACGGCTTAGACAGACGGCACTGCCCCGTGGGGCCATATAGCGTCTCGATGCTGCATCATGATGTGGCTTGGTGTATAATCCTCGGGGAGCTCACCTGGTGACATCTTTATCTCGAAAGCAGCAGCAGCCAGCGTGTGCTATTTTCAGCTTTGCAGCCTTGTGAGCATCTACCCCGCTGTTTCTCGAGTCAAAGCCCCAGCCGAGTTCATCCTAAATGGAAAACCAGAGGTGCCTCTGGTGAGCGCACAAGGATGTGTCCGGAGTGAGGAAGGAGCCCGCTGGTCTGTCCCAACCCCTTCCCAAACACTAGCTGGGAGACAGGACCCCCAGCCCTTTACCTGGTCCCGCAGCCCCTATCCCTTTGGACAGGCAGGGGTTGTCCCAGTCTGTGATGGGGATAATGCTGGGCTCGGTACCAGTGCCCCATGCCCGCTCCTCTAGCCTCAGACGCGCACTAGTGATCAACGATCACCACAATATTTTAAACAGGGAGGCTTATTAGAGTCTCCTGTAAATCAGGCCTGAAATTACCACTGTGGT
>NW_010241654.1:39675-73600 GCF_000690775.1 Eurypyga helias
TAACTTAGCAATGTTCCCAGCTATGATTTATGGAGGGTGCTTAGCTTTACGGTATAATCTTTACTATTTTACAGGGTTCCCTTTTTCTCAGTTAAATGTTGTTTTCTGAATAATTCCAAGCTGCCAGTAGGTTTACAGAGGAGAAAACTGGAATGAATCTCTCCTTGCTTTTATTTACTCCTATTTGAGCACTGTGTTTCTGCATTCATTTTGGAGATTTACAATGGTATTAAGGTTGCTTCCCTGATCCTCATTTTATAGAATTCTGCTGCAATAATTTTGAAAGCCAGAAAGCTGACAGGAAAATTAGGAAATTAGATAGCATGTTCCTATTCCCTCCAGTGTCCTGATGAAGGAGGGGAGAAGAAAAAGAAACTGAAGTCATAATAAATAACACTACATACCCCAGAGTCCCCTCACTGATGCTGGCACCTCCTCTAGGCATCCCACCAGATCCCAACCCACCAGCGCTGCTCTGACCCCGGGAACGCCAGTCGGTCCAGCGTCTGCGGGAGGCTCCTGCGGCGGCTGTTGAGGCAGCGGTGGTCCAGTGCCAAGTTCACAGGCTAATTGCTCATCTAATTTTAATTGCTAATGGTGGCCCATGGTGCGCTGGCTCCCTGCTCTGAGGTTATCTCAGGCAAGTGTTCAAGTTTATTGAAAATAATCACCCCAGAAAGAGAAAAAGGTGGTGACCACAGGATTTTGGGATGATGGTGAGATGGGATCCCCATGTGGCTTACCAGGTATGGCTTGAACCATTATCTCCATCACCCAGCTCTCCATGACATCTCCTCTGAGGGCAGAGGGGTCTGATAAGCGTGATGAGCTGGACTTATCCTGCAGCACACCAAGTACAGAAGAGTCGCAGATGCTGATGGAGGATACATCACTTTTGCTTTCACCTGAGCCGAATCCACAGGGGCAAAGTGCTGCTGTGCAGGGAGGATGTGGGACACAGACCCTCCTGCAGCCTGCTACACGCTGAAGTTGCACCAACTTGCTCCAGCATCACCAGCTCACCGGGAAAACAACCTCCAAATCAACCTTTCAAGTCATTCACATGGCTGTATGGACCAAGTGTAAGCCTTTCACGTCAAAATAAGCATGCTGAGTACTGCAAAGGAGTTGCTTATCTGGTGATGAGCAAGGGCTGGTTATCTCGTGAGAGCTGGTACCACCTGCAACCAGCAACAACCTCATCCATAGAACAGGCAGTATTCATCCAGGTGCAGGTTTCTGCTCTCTTGTAGGTGTTAGTTCTCATGGGCAAAACAAAAATGCTGGAAACCACCCAAGGTCAGAAAGTTATCTATTTCTTCCCATCTTGGATTACATATGGGTATTTTACAAACTTTGCTCCCATTTCCAGCGATGTGTTGACGAGGGAAGAGTTTTGCTTACTCATTTTATCCCAGATATGGCTGATTTTCCACCTACCTTTAAAATCTGACTCATCCGTTTTGTGTGATATATTTGCCTCGAATCAGATTGAGAACAGGTATTTTCAGAGAGAACATCCAGTCCATCTTCCCTGCTCTTTATGGAAACATCTATGAAATGAAGCAACCAAACAGAGCAAAATGTTGAAATTACACAGGGAGTGAAATTCTGAAAGTGTTTGACAAAAATGCCATTTCCATATAACCCAGTGAGTTAGAAAGAGATTCAAATATAAACTTTAATTTCGGCCTCACAGACTCAACCTTTATGCAACATAAAATACAACTTTATATAATGTAGCACAATATACAAATAAAAAAAACCTTAAGATTTTACTGTATGTGTTCTTTACATTTGTATATTTTTATAGCTTAAAATGCATATTTAAAATGCATTTAAATTATAATATAAATTATTCTCAGAGAGACTTGCACCTTGATTTGACACCCAGTGTTCTGATAACCAACAGGGGATTTTCTAATGCCGGTAAGGACACTGGATATAAAATGTAAAGATGAAAATGGAGGGGAAAACGCAAATAAATAGAACAACGACAAAGTAAAGAAAAATCCAATGGGCTGCTGCTGCGGCACAGGGGCCCAGCTGTCCCAGGGAGCCAGCCAGCTGGGCAGCAGGCAAGGAGGCCGGGCAGATGTCTGGCTTCTGCTGACGGCTTTGATGGCATTGACATGTTCCCACAGAGCATCTTGATACTATCAAATCAGCATTTTCCAACAGAAAGTGGCTCAGAAAACTATTCTGCTGGAAAATTGTTGACCCGCTCTACTGGCGGCTGATCATTCAGCAATACAGCTGAGTGTTGCACTTCAAAATAAATTAATAAATAAAGAAACGAGCTCTCCTCTCCAAACCAGGAGCCTGTCACTCTTGCTCTTGCATAACAAGCAACGCTCGTCCCTGTCCACCTTCACACCACTCACTATGGCGCAGACCTCTACCCTTGCCCCTTCAGTCATGCCCTTTCCAAGCAAGAGCCCTAAACACATTGAGCTTTTCCTACCACAGAGGCTGGTGCCGATGTCTAAGGAGATTTGTCGCTTCCCCTGTACATTCCCTTGTCTCCTCCAGCCTTTCTGCAACGGGCAACCAGACCTGCACGCAGGATCGGAGGTGTGGGTGTGCAGGGATTTAACCTTGGCATAGCAATGCCCCTTGTTCTCGCAGCCTTCCTCCACCCTCCCTGTGACCGTGAGGATGGTGCTGGCATTTGGAGAGGGGCAGCCACAAAGGCTCCAGCACATTTTCCTGCTTAGGGCGAGTGCTAATTCAAAGCCCATCATTCTGTATGTGTAGGTAGACCTGTTTTAACAAGGGCATTAATTTGCACTTATCGACACTGATTTTTACCTGCCAGTTTATATCACCCAGCCACTTATTTCTATAAGATCCTTCTGCAAACCTCTGCTTTAGGTCTGGCTAGCCTGGAGAAATCTCTGTCACCTGCAGGCTTTGCCACCCCACCACTCACCTCTTCTTTCCACATCATTTCTGAATGTGCTGACAGTGCCCAGGACAGGTACCTGCAGGATTTTCTACTCTAATTTCCACCCACCGTAAAAGCTGACATAGGACTTTATTCCTAGTCCTGGTTTCCTACTTGTTACCAGTCCATAGAAGATTAATCTTGTGAAAGCCCAGTCCTATTAGGTCCTTTTGGTCATTCTCTTGTCCTTCAGCCCCGCTGGAGTGCTTTCTGGTGCATTTGCATGCTTTTGGTAAACATCAAATGAGGAATTTCTGCCTGTAGGTAGCATTAAGGCAATTTTTCTTTTTTAAACTTTTTAATTTAATTCCTTCTGATTTCTTCTGTTTCATCATTATCCTCCAGCTTTTTTATTTAAAATGAAATATAGATGTGGTAGGACGTTTTCTCCCTAGGGATGCTGAATTTGATAACAGTCATTCCTAGAGCAGCTCATCAGTACTTACATCTTGAATGAGGTCCTCAGGAGTAAATCAAGAGCTGCTTCTCCTCACCTGGGCCCTCTGTTTCCCAAAAACAAGGTCACTTGTGATGTTGCCAAACCTGGCCTGTGTGTCATTGTCCCACATGACATTTCCCTCTATGGGGAATACTGAAGTCTCCCTTAGTACCAAGGGGACACTTTATTTGCACAAACTCTGAAAGTTTGCAGGATTTACGAGATCTTCAGAAAAGCTGTGCCACAAGGAAGCCAGGAAGGTTTCAGAGCTCCTGCAGAGGGGTCTCAGCCTCAGCAAACCCAAACCCCAACCGGGCTGGGGAGGGTGGGCAGGACCATCGTGTTGGGGTGTGCATGCAGCATCCACCTCCCGGCTGGTGCAACAGGACCGCTCTGTATCGACCCGTTTGGAATGAGAATTGATTTTCATAGAAGCACGTTGTTAATCCTTTTGGATCACCAAACGGTTGTGTTCCTTTCTTATCTGGCTGCTTGCGTGCTCCTCAGCAAATCTGGAGCTCTCTCCACTGCATATTCAGCTGTATCCAGAGTTCTTGCTAGTGGGCTGGGAGAGATGGGGAAGGGGCTGCTGGCACTGGGAAGCAGGCAATGGAATACTATACAAATCCTTTCTAGTAAATCAGATTTAATACTTTTATGCTATTACAAGCTCCATTGAAAACAGTGCAAAAACTCTTAGTAGATCTGTCCCCTCGGTGCCTTATGTCTGTATTTATTCTGTCTTTTGAAATTCATTCATTTACCCAGTTCAGTTTTTGCTTCTGGGTGTTAGTTTTTATCCAACATGATTTAATTTTATACTGGGGATTGGGTTTAAAGCTTGCACCATGATATCTAAATAAGTTCATTAAATGCTCTAAGTTTCTCTGGTTACAAGTATAAATTCATCAGCATGGAAATAATGACATCTTAAACCTATTAAATTTAAAATATCTTTATGCTCAACCCCAGAGCTCAAATATGCCAGCCAATGATAATCAAATGCCACCCGACCACTCAAAAATTCCAGGGAAAAGAAAATGAGCTGGTTTGAAGATGCCTGTGAGGCAAATCAGGCTGTCAAAATCCTATCATTCTTGGGAGGAATTTGCATAGCTCATATTAAACTCACCAGAGCGACTGGAAACCTGGAGTAATTAAATGCTGGGGGGAGGAGGCAGACTACTGGATGAGCCTTAGCCAGGAGGCCCCCACAAAAGAATGAGGTGCAGGAGGGGTCCCCTGAGGCAACCGGGATCCCCAGGAGTCTGGGGAAGCCTTGAGCTGGGCTCCCATGCAGGGGAGAGGAGCAGCATCCCAGGCTCCCTGCCGTGGCTTGTCAGGGAAGGGGAATGGATGGATGGATGGCCACGGGAGAAAGGCAGACATCTCTCTTGCTGGAGGAAAGCCCCTTGGCTCCCAGCGAGCAGGCTGTTTGCTCCCCGGGATGTGCATGGGCTCGCGGGGCTTTACCTCCCTCCTGTCCCGCTGCCTCCCAGCAAGGCTCTCTGCACACTCATCTCCCAGATTTCAGAGGAAAAGTGCTCTGCCTTATTTCCATAAAGAGGACTGGAAGCTACCCCCAAACCCACCGATGTGCTCCTTTCTCCGTAGCAGATGGCGCTGGCTCCGGCCACCCGTGGCCCAGGAGCAGGTGAGCCCGGGGGGGCTGGAGACCGAGCGCGGAGGCTGATCTGCACACTCATCCTTGGGTTGCAATAAATTAAAGCAGAAGCAGCTGCCTCTCTCCGAATCCCCGTCCCCAGCCCCAGAAGACAACTGCACTGCAGGTTTTCTATAAGGTGATCGCTTTTGTTTAGCGGGGGTTTGCAGCAGATGGACCCTGTCACTGCACCAAGTGTAACCTTAATCCTCCTCTTATTGACATGACATATCCAACGGCTTCTTTGGTTACCTATCAAGTTACTGTGTACTCAGAAAGCTTTAATCTGTAGATTATTTACTCAATAGACTGTAACGGCTCCGCATAATAGCCCATAAAGGGCTTCCAGCAGTTATGGCCTATTGTGTCACAGGGAGTTGGTGTTGATTTTTCCCCCCTAAATCTAGCACAGAACATCTAAGATAATATACAGTATTGTGCCAGCCTAATAAGAAGTGCTTAAACTCTCACTTAGTTGTGGTTGTTTTTTTTTTTTTTCCCTTTAAAAAGTCAAAATGAAGAAAAGCATTTAAACCAGCAACAACAACAACAAAAGAAAAAAAAAAAAGAAACCCTTCTCCTCTACTGGCTGGAGAATCATAGAATCACAGACTGGTTTGGGTTGGAAGGGACCTTAAGGATCACCCAGTTCCAACCCCCCTGCCATGGGCAGGGACACCTTCCACTAGACCAGGTTGCTCAAAGCCTCATCCAGCCTGGCCTTGGACACTTCCAGGGATGGGGCATCCACAGCTTTTCTGGGCAACTTGTTCCAGTGTCTCCCCACCCTCTCTGGGAAGAACTTCTTCCTGATATCTAATCTAAATCTCCCCACTTTCAATTTAAGCCCGTTACCCCTTGTCCTGTCACTACAGGCCCTTGTAAAAAGTCCCCCCTAATCTTCCATGTAGCCCCTTCAGGCACTGGAAGGTGCTATAAGGTCTCCCCGGAGCCTTCTCTTCTCCAGGCTGAACAAGCCCAGGTCTCTTAGAAGCAGATTGCATCCACCGCTTCCCACTCTCATCTCACGTTGCTCCATCTCCCTTCAGCACAGGCACTCACTTGGGCTCCCTCCCCTTCCCAGCTGTGGATTTTCACAATACCTCTAAGAATATTTTAATTCTTGAAACTTCTGCCCCACCACCCAACGTGGCCAAAGGTGGGCAGAAAGCTCACAGACGCTGGAGACTGAGCGTAAAATACCCATGTCCCACTCACGTTCAGCAATCACATTAACAACATGCAAACGGACTTATTTGCCCACCTTCCTTATGTACCTCTTAGTATAAAGACTATGTTGCACCATGAGAAGTTGTAATAAAAAGGGAAAACAGAATATTCAAGACCCTATAAGCCAGGCTTGACATGGGTTCTGGGTTCTGCATATCTAGCAGATGTTATGTAAATGCTGTCTGTAGCAGACATAGACTAAAAGGCGCTAATTTAGACATACTGTTGTTATAGCAGGGACAGTAATGCCAGATCATCAGAATACTGACCATTCTCTGGGTAAATGGGAAAAGGAAAAGGGAACCATGTGGATGCAATTTCTTAAAGGCATTTTTAATTTTCATTGCCTTACGATGCTCAGAATTTGAAGGACATTTCCTACCAGGTGAAAACAACTTTAATTTTGAGCCTAACTGCTCCAAATTGGTTTGATTTCATTTAAAACCTAGCTAATTAATTAAAACCACTTGACAATGCCCCTTTAATGTTTAACCAAAGAGCACACCTTACTCCAGCTGAGCTGCTAAATGTTTACGTCTTATTAGCAGCCTTCCCAAAGCTTAGAGAAAAGGATTTCCATGCAAGTTCTCACCCCACCTCTTAATTACACCTAAACAACTCAGCTCATTATAATCCCACTAAAGACTTTGCTCATGAGAGCATCCTGCAACATGCATTTAGCAGGGACCAACAATACTTACCTCCACGCTCTGACCCACATGTGTGTCTCCATTTTTAAGTGGAAATTCCCCCGCTAAAGGCCTGAGAAAGCCACCCTGCTCCATTCCTGGCACAGCAAGCACTTTGGAATTAATTGCAAATATGAAATAAATACACTGTGAAGATATGTATTAAACCCAAGTTACAATTAAGCAATATGGAGAATTGCAGCCGGTAATCAATAAGCTCAGGGAACTTGCAAGTAGCTGGGGCTGTGGGCGGTGTGGGGAAAGGGTGCGAACGGCTCTCCCTCGCGGGGTGTTTCACCATATGCTTCCCCCCGTTTGCCCCCGTAAAAGCTGCGTGTGCACCGGAGAGCTGCGCCAGCTGAAAGCTGGCTGGGTGCTGCGGGTACCCCCGCACCGCTCGCCTCTTCCAGCCGTCCCCACGGCCAGGCTTCTGTCTCCACGCCAGCGCTTTTCCCACCCCGCTCCAGCATCACTCCACGCCTGCCCCCCCCGCAGCTCCCACCCAGGGGCTACAAAGTGGGGAGCAGAGCCCTGAGGGCCACATTTCCTCAGCTGCAGGGGTGAGAAGCAAGTACCGCTCTGCTAGACAAGAGTGGGGATGGACTTTGAGCACCTCCCATGGTATTTTTCCACGGTAACGGATTCCTCCCAACTTGCACAACAAGTCACGCAGAGCAGAAATAACATCGAATCCAATCTTTGGGCATCGTCAGATCGGGCCTCCCTTCTTAACCCAACCTGGGGGCTGGGATGATAATTTGCCTGTGCTTAAGGAGTAATTTTTGAAAACATAAACAACATCTTGCCGTCCGCTGGCCTTTTTCTGTTTACTGGGTTTGATTTCATGCCTCAAAAAAAGCCCGTTGCAACATTTGGGCGGAGGGATTCTGCAAGAAAGTGTTGGCTGAGTGAGTAAAATCATTAATGCCAGCTCAGGAGTCCTAATTGCCCCAAATGAATTACAAGCTAAAATAGTCTGTCCCAGTTATTAGCAACCACCATACCCGTCAGAGCCGGGCACGGCAGCATGGAGGGAGGGCTGCAAGCAAGACGCAGTTCTCAACCCTCTCCCTTTCCCCATTGCTGTTCTAAACCACTCCATTAGGATTTATACTGCCAATGTGGGATTATTCTTATACTTCTATTTCTTGTTCAAATGTATAGAAATTAATTTTCTGGTCATAATTTCTGTACCTCTGGGACATTAGCAGGCTGGAAGTAAAAATAGAACATCATTACAGTGTCAGGTAATGCGGATGACTGTGACTAATAACCTGAGTGTCATTGATTTAATAATCTAATAACGTCTCTGCACACTCAGCGCTCAGACTCACCGATTGCAGATAAAGATTTAAACCCGGCTGCAGCCACAGATTAGAATCAGCACCTCGGCTTTAGGGATCAGAACCGATGATAAGCAACCCATGGCTGGTATCCAAAAAATTAAAGCAGGGGAAGGAGCCGGCTGGTATCTGCAGCTCATGCCGCAAAGGAGGCAGGTTTTCTGCTCCCCGGGGTGACAGCAGCGGGAGGTCACAGCTCCCCAGCAGAGACGTTTCTCAAGCTCGAAGAGAAATGCTCACCAGCTAGCAAAGGTCTGACAGCTTTCAAATAGCCACCGGCCCACCAACAGCTTGGTCTACGGTGGTCTAAAATGCAAAGAAAAAGCATATTAAGGTCAGTTATGACACCAACCTGGAAAGGTCGGATCCACAGCCCAGAAATGAGGAGGGGAGGGTGAAGCAAGCAGGCTTTCAATCGGGACACAAATCTTCGGACTTGAGATAATTTGGGTTATTCATTTGTAGAAAAGTTACCACAACAGCCCCCACGCTCCTTGCAGAAAGCTGCCAGGGAAAGACCTTCCCCATAGAGCATCCCTTAGCCAGTCCCATCCTTTGCCCCCACTCGCAGGACTGCAGCCCCATCCCAGGGTCCGGCCCTGCCATGCTGCCTTCAAACGGGTGGTAAATGTGCTGCTTCCCCCTGGCAGCCTCAGGATGATCTGGGAGATGGATGGGGTATGAAACCACAGAGGTGCCCGCTAATGAGACATGACACCAGGTTTATTATAATTTGGTTGGAATAGGGGCTATTGATCTTCTTAAACTGTGTGTGAAAATCCCATTCCCTGGCAAGGCACCTCCAGGCTGGGTCAGTTTGGGCTCCGTATGCTTTATTATTGATGCAGCAAAATTTGCTTCTACCTGGGACTGCGCTGGCACAGTGGAGGGCAAATGCACTTCACCAAATTCTTTGCCTATGGGAGCTGCAAGCCCCTTCCAGGGGGGAGGTTGCTGCAAATAATTCAGCTTTTTTCAGACTACGCTCTGAAGGCCACATCAGTCTTCTCCAACACCACTTCATCTCAAGCTTATTTACTTGTTTCCAGTTAACTTCTCCCAGATAACAGGAAAACTCCCTGGAGAGTTGCCATAGAAACACCCGATGGAGACAAGGTGAGATTAGGGCATCAGAGCCGGAAGATACTGTTAAGATTAAGAGAGGTTTGGCTCCATCTCTGTATCATTCCCCTGGAAAAGGAGAAAAATAGGAGTTAAAATGGAAAATGTCCTGCGTGGTTAGTGATGGAGTGACTGCTGATAGCTCCATTCCCCTGGGGAGATTCATCACCACGAAGCAGGGGAAAAGCCTTTACAGGGGTCTTCTCTGAAGGTTTCCAATCTCAGCGATGCTCTGCTAAATCTCAACAGGACGTGTGAGTCCCGCCTGCAAAAAGGTGTTTAAAAAATGTACCCGGACCTTTTCCATTGCCTGGCGACACTGATAACCCTTTAAGCAAAGCAGTGTCCTTCTGCATAATGAACTGAGAAGGACAGGATTAAATGCAAGAAAGACATATAACAAGGAGTCAAGGAGCTACCTCCCATTAGCAGCTTTCCGAGTGTCGGGCAGTCTTGTTTCGGGTGATTACCAGTGCTTTTGTCCAAGCTGTTCATTCAACAAAACGCTATTATGAAAATAGATGTCGTTGGAAGCACTTTTTAATATATAAAATATTCTTTTTTTGCTATTCAGCAGTGTACTCAACTCCATTTTTCTGTACCTTCTGTTAAATTTCCTAGAACTCAAACAGAAAGCCCCAACAATATGAAATTGGAGTCCTGGTCGTATGCATCAGACAGATTTTTGGGACAGTTACTGTGCTTCCACCTATTTGATGCTCATACACACAAATACTGAGGGTCATTAGAAATGAATTATCCTTAACTGTAAAATAGAAGGCGATTTGTCAACTATATTGATTTTTCTTGTGTGTGTGTAGCTCCTTTGGCAATTAGTTGTTGAATAAAACCACTGTTTCATTCCTGTGAACCAAATTTTAGTTGCAGAGTCTTCCTTATTCTAACAATATGCTTCCCTTTGCACTATTTTTCCTCATGTAGATTATCAGCCTGGATTTGTAGGCTTATTTCTCTTACAGCCAACAGGGTGGTTAATTAACATACGCTACGTGAGTCAAAGGTTAAACTGATGGGGAAGCCTAAAGAAAACAGGATCTTCATCAAGCACGGATGTGTTCCTTCTTGGAAGCTCAGGGAAGGACAGCCCATAGGAAACAGCTAAAAGCACATGTAAATTCAGAAAACTCCCAAGACGAGAAAAAAACCTAAAGGAAATTTGGAAGGGAAAAAAAACCCCAGACAGTAATTTTATAGAAACAGCACATACTATAGTCAAAAATCCACCTCTCACTCCAGTTCCAAGCTGGGACGTTGGCAGCGCTGGGTGGAATCCATTGGGGGTTTATGGGTAAGTTTATCTTAATTGCATTAATACCGTTTGTGGGGTTGTTTGATTTGATCTTGAGATAACTGATGTCTGATTTTTATCTGCATTCCTGGCAGGTGTGAAGGACGCCCAGAGCAGGGAATGGATTGTACCTGGGCGCAGAGTTGTGGAAAATGTCCTTAATGACAAAACAAAGTCAGGTATTTAACCTCAAAAGGAAACAGGCAAGTTCTGCATCTAACGACTTACCATATAAACTTGTAGTCAGAGTAGATGATATCAATTTCTGTGGTTTATGAGCACCAGAGAGACGCTTCATAAAAGGAAGAATAATATGATTAAAATTAATGTAAAATACCATAGGAAGCATAACTTTTAAGTTTCATTTTTCCAATACTGACACTCCTAGAACTAGTTAGAATAAAATAATCTCAGGGCATATTGCTTTCCACTGTAACTACACACACAGAAATTAATGCTCCCAGAAACTAGCATTTCCCTGAACAACAAAACCATAATTGATCACCAACCAGCTTCATCATCCGAGCAAACACTCAGGCGAATCTGTCAGCTGCTCCAGGTTCATTACTTGGTGTGCTTATGCCCTACGCAATAAGCACAACAAATGAAATATGGAATTGCTCTAACCTCAAAATCATTACTAATTGGTAAAACTAAGCATAGCAAGATTCAGGGAAGAAATACCACTCTGAATAGCTGCCTGCCAAGTTACTCCTGGACAGCCTTTCAAGGTGGGAACCTCCCTGCTCAGCACTGCCTTGGCAAGTTGGCTTCCTCCGGTACGCAATCCACTCAGTGAGGTCACTGGGACTGCTCTTCCCATTCCTCACCTCTCATCAATCCTGAGTTTTATCATTCTAGGCTATATTCAGTCATCTCAATTTTGTGAACTTATTTTCAAAATTTTACTTGAATGTATTTCCCTATAGATTATTTATCCTTAAATTCTACGCTGATCCATAATTGTCTGACAAAAGGATGCAACCAAACTTTTCAATTCTACATTGGCCGAACCACACAGATTATTATGGAAACATAGCTTAAACAATGCCTAAGTTGTTCTAATTAACCCATTTACAGGTTATCTTGTTCTTACCTTACTTTTCTTACTACATGCAAAAGAGCCTGAGAATTTAACAAGCTGTTTCCAGTTTTGCATTGCAGTTCTGATTGCGCCACCTCTCCTACACACAGTCCCTGCCATATTATCCTTTAATCATTTTGAGGATGAGACGGTTGCATCAGTGACCCGTGAGGGCTTGTCAAGCAACATGTCACATTTGCAAACCCCTGTAGGGTCTGTACAGTCGAGAGTCCCCAAACCTGCTCTTACATATTCTGAAAAGGATTGCTGCACTTTGTGCCTCCCATCGGAGCTGTTATTTAATTTCCAACTGGATGTAAATTAACACATTTTATTAATCAAACAGCATTTAAGTCTGAACAAGAAATCAGCTTCATCTCAAAACTGTAGCATGGCCTGTATGAGACTCTCCTGGCTTCGCTCATGAACAGGAGCAGGTCTTTTTACCACCTTAGACATGCTCGGAGGCTAATGAAGACAAAGCCCAAGAGAAGCACATGCAAAAGGACAAAAATATTCTTCCACATATCAGCTATAAAAATGCAGCTTACATAGCGCAGCGTTCCAGGCACCAATGAAGTCAAATTACCAGCAGAGTTAGTCTTGGTGTAAAGCAACTTAATGCTAACAATATAAAAAGACAAATTAGCCACATATGTGCGTTGGACAGGATATTGGAGTCTGGCTCGGCAGGGCAGTATATAACCCTCCCATTCTCACTGAAAGGTAAAAAGCCTCACATTAGAGCTCATTCAGAAATTGCTGACAAAACTTCATCTCTCTTTCCTGCTCCCCTTATTCCTCACATAGGGGAAAAAAAAAAAAAAACGGGGGAGGGTTTGAAGTAGAAATTTTCACAGCGATGTGTGAGATCCTAATGTATGAGGAATGACCACCCAAGAAAATCCCTAACCCTCAGGTCCATGGCTTTCTCTCTCTCCTTTTGAAAATATATTTCCTTATGACTTCTTTTCCTGTTACCCATTTGACTGTGTTCCTCACACGAACACTGAATACCACCCTCTCTGGTTTTCAGATTTAAAAGGCACAAACAGGCTGCTGGCTCAGCACTGGAAATTCGATATAGCAATGTTTCCCTTAAGGAAACGTCAACACACCAGGTAAGAAATAATCTTTAGAAATGCACGGGCTTTGATGAAGCTTTTCCTTGACAGACCACAGGCAGGGCTCCTGCCAGACCTGCAGCTGCACACCAGCATTCCCAGGCCAGGGCACATGCATGGTCCAGTGTCTCTGAGCTGGAGGTCTCAGCACAAGCCTGTTCCCCCCATCCCAAAGAAACTGATATCCCAAGGACTGAAAACTCTTCTAAAACTGCCATTACCTTTTAATTTACCAAAGCAGCTGGCAGCAGCTCTTCACCATGTGATAAGCAGCTTCCCTGAGGGTCTGTCAGACCTGGGGTCTCCAGCTGCAGCCCCTGCCCCCCGGAGCTGTCACGCTGGTTAATGAAGCTGTCCCCATCGTGGCTCTCACTTAGCAAAGTGACAAGAATTGCATACACCTCTGTTCTCTCCTGCCAGGATCACCTACTGCTGGTTTTGGGAAGGCAGAGTGAAAATGCACAGTTAATGCTGTTCCTCAGGAGGCTGGGGTCTCCCCCACACTGTCTGCATTAGAATGGTATCAAATCATAAAATGTTTGGGGTTTGCATGCACCTGGATTCAGGGATACGTATCAACCCTAAACACAGGCATGGGACCTCATGTGTGATTGATTTCGGCTCACATTTGCAGATTCTGAGTCTTTAGGAGGGTCACCAGAATCCCAAGTTCTTTATCCTCATATACCTTCTGGATTTAATAGTGACAAATTCTACTGGGCAAATTAGGCAAGTCAATTTTATAGCAAAGGCAAGTCAAATATGCTATAATTAATTCAAATTAACACACCCACAAGCGCCTGAAGCCTATAATCAGTACAGTGTTCTTTCAGGGATGCCTGCAGAAACATCCAAATACAAGTTGTTATTAAGAACCTTAAGACTAAACATTTCACAGGAAACCAGAAATAACCTGCACAAAAGCAGGCTGGCTTATGGAAACCCAGATGTTATCTTCCTGCAGAACTTTGTTATTAATGTGGTCAACAAAGCAAAACACTTTCCTGTAAATCTGATTTTTTTAACATTGCATTTAACTGTTCAATATTAAGCCTCTATGGAGAATTACTGGAGTGTATCCCATGCTACATATGGTCTACAATAGGATACCTCTGAAACTCTGAACAGCACAATGCCATTCAGGAAATTAGAAAGGACTGTGGTTTGCAGTTACAACCTTCAGATGTCGCTTGCTGGGTTGTTTTGGGTTTTTTTTACCTTTAGGAAAGCACCGTGTCCAGCATGGATATTTAATGTGATCATGTTTTTGAGAGAAAATATCAAAGCAAGAGCTCTAAGGCCAAAAATGCTTATCTCGAGACAACAAACTGATTATTTAGATGCAGAAAAACATCAGTTTTAATGTTAGAATGTGAACATAGTCAAATTGCTCCTGTTCTTTATTTCATGCACTGGACAAGGCTGCTGGAAAAGGAGGCCAGGGAGCAATTTCGGGACATTAGGTTGTAGAATGGGCTTGTAGACCACTGCTGGAGCACAATCAAGCTTTTCTGGGTTGTCAAATGTTAAATAGTTAATTGTGCAGAGAGGGAGAATAAGCAGAGAAATGTTGCTAGGTGTAGAGAAAGTTACTGCTGGTGCACTGACAGCCTGAACACTGTGTGCGCTCCCCTGACGCAATCTTGGACTGAGCTGGGGTAGAGGTCTGCAGCACAGCACGGGTGCTTGGCACCGACTCGCTGCTGCAAGAATGTTGCTTTGGGTTTGATGGTCATGTGAGAGAAGTACCTCTGATACAACAAAATGGGTCACATTTGCTGCTATCCTAAAAAGATTCGGCTTTGTTTGGTGACCAAGTCCTGCCAGAAGTCCAGGGAGCCAGTAAGACAGAAATCAAATTGGAGCATCCACCAAACCCAGGGACTGGTGCAAAACAGGGAAAGTTTCAAGCAGAAAAAGCACAATAGCCACACACTGATGTTACCAGCTTTTACCCTGAAAGAAACAAGTTATTTGAGCAGAGATTCACATGAGTGTCATGGTTTAACCCCAGGTGGCAACTAAGCACCATGCAGCCACTCGGTCACTCACACCCAGCAGGATGGGGGGGAGAGTAAGAAGGGTAAAAATGAGAAAAGACATGGGTTGAGATAAAGACAGTTCAATAGGTAAAGCAAAAGCCATGAGCACAAGCAAAACAAAACAAGGAATTCATTCACCACGTCCCAACAGCAGGTGTTCAGCCATCCCCAGGAAAGCAGGGCTCCATCACACATAACGGCTACTTGGGAAGACAAACGCCATCACTCTGAATGTCCACCCCTTCTTTCTCTTCCCTCAGCTCTATGTGCTGAGCATGACGCCATGTGGTCTGGAATATCCCTTTGGGCAGTTGGGGTCAGCTGTCCCGGCTGTGTCCCCTCCCAAATTGTGCACCCCCAGCCCACTCGCTGGTGGGGTGAGGACCTGAAAAGGCCTTGACTCTGGGTAAACACTGCTCAGCAGTAACTAAACATCCCTGTGTTATCAACACTGTTTTCAGCACAAATCCAAACCATAGCCCCATACCAGCCACTGTGAAGAAAATTAACTCTACCTCTGCCAAAACCTGCACAATGAGAAAAAATACATTAGTGTGTTGAGGCTGGACACCCAGCTCTGCCCTGGACCAGCCCTGCATCAGCCACTGTTTCTCCTCCCCATCCCTGGGGCAGAAACCAGTGGTTCGGCAAAAGCAGGAGGATGCTCCCGCTGCAGAGTAAGCATCTCTCTGCTGACACTCCAGACAGCAGCGGAGGCGGCAGGTTTCCTCCGGCTGGGTGAGCTGAGGCTGCTCTGGAGATGCTTTGCATTAGATGAGACCCTGCAAGCACAGAGACGCCCACCAGCATGGCAGGGCTGGGCGGGCAGACGTGTGACAGTGGAGGGAGGCCGAGCAAAACGGGGCACATTTTCTACAGGCTCCCTTCAGACGTAAACGGCACTTCTGTAAGCGATGCTAAATGACACCACCCTCCCTCCACCCCTCGGTCCCAGTTGCCTACTTACATTAGCATTTGCCAGCTGTCAAGCTCTTGCTCAGTTCCAGTGAAATCTCCTGGATTTTCTCCGCTTTCAGTGATTATGTTGAACTGCTGGGATCAGCTCCTGCTGACACTGGAATTGCCAAATCACCCTCTGCTTTTTTTATATCTTTTTTCCCTGCCCCCCTTCTCATTACTAACTCAAACCAGCACAGACCCCAGCACAGACATGATGCTCTCTAGCAGGACACACGAGTGATGGCCAGCCTCCTCAGGACGGGCTCTTCACGGAGGGCTGAGGTTCTTTACAACCGCTCTCAGAGACACTGAGTGCTCACCTCACTTACCGAAGTGATGGTACGGACTTAACATCTTCAAGTGCTGTCTAAAACAGAGATGAAAACAGGTCCTCTCCTGCTTTACAAGTATGGCCAGGCTGGCTCAAACAACAAGTCCCTCTCGCCTGGACCTTGTCTCTAACACCGAGTAGTTGTAGATGTCTACGGAAAGGATTAAGAACAAACACACATCCGTAATTGCCTGGGTTGCTGTGATGGTCCCCAGTGATCGGGACTTTCTGAGCCAGAGGCAGTGTTTCGGTGTGTAACAGCCCTTGCTGCATCACTCTGCCATGAACTCGGTTGTTTTTTGCACCGTTTGAGCTTTTGGCCACCACAGCCTCCCGTGGCAACGAGTGCCACAGCTGAGCAACGTGCTGGGAGAGGAATCAGCTCCCTCGTTTGTGCTGACAAGGTCTCAAGCTGAAGCTCAGTTTGATCTCTTCTGCAAAACCCCCATGCACTCAGCCAAGGCACCACTTGCCTCACAAGCCTCCAAGCTCCAAAGAAAGCCCAGCCTCGGGGTCTCCACCCATACCTACTAGCCCCCAGTGCCCCTTTCTAACGGGCAGAAATGATCATTGAGGGCAGAACGAGATCTGACCCCAAAGTGACTCATAATATGAATGACTAAAACTTAGGCATAGTTGAAGTTTTACTTTCTCATAGCTCAGCAGCTGCATTCGGACAAGCCATTAAACATCTGGTTTACCTGAACCAGATGAGCCCCTCTGGCCTTGAGATCAGTACATTTTACCAAAAAAGCAGGCACATAGATGCGAGATGTATGTAGGCATGTAGACATCCCTCCATTTCACTCATGAGGTTTTTAAAAATCCTTTTCTCCTAAAGCCCAATTTAGCAACCGCAGTAGAGACTTGATGTTTTTATGCAAATTCTCAAATTTACAGAAGTGCTGAGCTGAACTGGGATTTGAAGTGAAGGCTTCCTTGCTATTCCTCCTGCCATTTAAACACCAAGCAGGGGTACACTGGTAGAGGCGGCCAGAAATAGATCTGAAACTTCAAAAGTGTCAAAATTGAATGCTGATGAACTGGGGATTGAGAGAGAGCCAGCCAGCGCAGCCTGGGTCTCCGAAGTCGGAGCACTCACCCGAGGCTTGAGAAAATACAGTTTAGATCATAAAGACATCGCTGGTGAATGCCATAACCCTGTGCTTTGCTGGAGCTAGAATTCTCTGCCAAAAGTTTTGAGCTGGGTAAACTAATATTTTCTGATGAGAAATTGTTTTGCTGAAAGTTTCTGACCATCTCACTGCATCACGCAGCACCCCTGTGCGGGATCCCAGCCTTTGCCAGATAGCACCTATCTGTACCATGACACTCAGCCCGGGCCAGGCTGCAAAAGTTAATTTACTGTACGTTACTGATAGTGTCACTGACGGTTTATCATTCCCAGATTGGTATGTCTTTAGCCTGATTTCAACTGGTAACAGCTTGGATCTCGTTTTTAATTGCAGTTTGAGTATAATTGTCTGGTTATTTGTATAGGCAGAAATATTCGCATGCCAATCAGGTCATAAACCATCACTCAGCCAGATCATATAGAGGAACAGCTAAAATGCCATGTATGTTACTGTCACAAGCATCACTCCTAATAAGCATGTACCTCATGAAATACAATTTTTAGCAAGTTGTGTTTAAAAAAACAGATTGCATGTCTGATATGCCTTGCCAGCAAGGTATTTAACAGAGCTGCGCTGGCTCTAATGTCTCTCTTTTGCATCCTTTCAGGAACAAGAATAGATACATCACCATGATGACATTAGCAAACGTGGAGACTGCAGACAGTTCATGAAATAAATTGGGAATGGCAGGCTAAGTACTTGAATTGGCGATGCAGGAACCACTGGGCCTGTCACAGTATTGCTGGGAGAATTGACAACGAACCTCACTGCCTTCAGCATTGACTGCAGCTTCGCTGGCCGTACAGCTGCCACGTCACCTTCCCACAGCCCAGGTGAGGGAAATTGCAGAAGCTACGGCCATGCCTTGGTGGGTGATGTTACAGACCCGCTGCCACCCTACTACTCAGCCTACTGTGTACTTCACCTGCTGCTTTAACTGTGGTTTTTTGCTCTTAAAATGCCTCAAACACTCTGCAGCCTCAACCTGTCAGAGTGCCTTCATGAACAGAATGACCTGCCAGCCAAAAAGCTTTTAACCTGACCTTGGACTTGATGAAAGAATGGTGGAGGGAAAAAAGGAAAAAGGATTAGAGGACATTAAGGACTAAAAATAAAATATACAAAAAGAATTACTTATTCTAAACAAGGAACTGAATAAATAGGCAATCTATTAATATATTTCTAATCCAGAAGTCAGGAAGAGTGTGGCATTTCCAGATATTATATGTAAGCTGTGAGACAGGGTGAACCAGAAGGAAGCACGACCTTGACATTTGACAGACACAAATCCAGAGCACAGTCTCCTCCACTGACCTTGACATTTGACAGACACAGGCTGCAAATCCAGAGCACAGTCTCCTCCACGAGTGACCATCACCAGGTCTAGCCCACCAGCGTGGTGTGTTGTTACCATACCCACCTTTGCTGTTGCTAGAGGTGCATGCTCTGAAGTTCACCCAGAAGCACAAACTCCCCATGTTTCCACAGACGACAATGCCCCGTGGCCGTGCAGGAGGCACCAACCTGCCAGACAAACTACCACCTGCAAAAAGACCATATAAAACAACTGAACGCTGTGTGTGTTGGCTGACATAAGAAGGTGGGAAACGACCAACAGATTTCCCAAGCAAATCACGGCAAACCAATTTTTCAGGATAATTAGCATGGAGGCAAAGGGGAGAGGTAGATGTGATACATCTTGGCTCAGGAAGGCTCTTGACACCATCCCATTTAACTTTCACATGAGCAAAAAGAGGAAATGGAAGCTAAATGAAAATTTGCTGCAAATCTACACTCTCAAAATTATTATCTGCAGCTCACTGTCAAACATAGCCCTGTCCTGTAGCCCATCTTTTTGCTGGTAGGACAGATAGCCCAACTACAAAACTGCAAATGCATTGCTGCAAGGGAGCACGTCACTCTGGGCTACAGGATCACGTTCAACCAGGCCTTGCCCTTGGGCTACAACAACCCCCTGCAATGCTACAGACTTGGGGAGGAGGGGCTGGAAAGCTGCCCATCTGGAAAAGACCTGGTGGTACTGGTTGACAGCAGCTGAATATGAGCCAGGGTGTGCCCAGGTGGCCAAGAAGGCCAATGGCATCCTGGCCAGCATCAGGAACACTGTGGCCAGCAGGACCAGGGCAGGGATTGTCCCCCTGTACTGGGCACTGGTGAGGCTGCACACTGAATCCTGGGTTCATTTTTGAGTCCCTCACTGCAAGACAGACACTGAGGGGCTGGAGTGTGTCCAGAGAAGGGAACGGAGCTGGGGAAGGGTCTGGAGCACAAGTCCTGTGAAGAGCAGCTGAGGGAGCTGGGGGTGTTCAGCCTGGAGAAGAGGAGGCTGAGGGAGGACTGTATCGCTCCCTACAACTGCCTGAAAGGAGGGTGCAGAGAGGGGGGGTCAGCCTCTTCTCTCAAGTGACAAGCAATGGGACAAGAGGAAATGGCCTCAAGTTGCACCAGGGGAGGTTTAGATTGGATATTAAGAAGAATTTCTTCAGTGAAAGGGCTGTCAGGCATTGGAAGGGGCTGCCCGGGATTGGGAGGGGGGGCTGAAAGGGTTGTCAGGCATTGGAACAGGCTGCCCAGGGAGGTGGTGGAGCCACCATCCCCGGAGGGATTTGAGAGATGTGTGGATGTGGCAGTTAGGGACATGGTTTAGGAGTGGATTTGGTAGTGCTGGGTTAATGGTTGGACTTGATGCTCTTCACAGTCTTTTCCAGCCTAAAAGATTCTATGATTCTATGACCTCTCCAGATGGGAGAACTGGCCCAACATCACCATGGTGAAGTTCAATAAAGCCATTTGTGGAACACCACAATCCAACAGGTAGGTTGAGACTCTAAAGCTGTCTCTTTTCCATTTGGAGGAAGGGACAGCCCATTTCCTCGTGAAACCTTGTGCTGAGCCTGCACTGAGAGCTTCTCCTTGCACTTAAAAATAAGAAAACATTTCCAGCATCAGCTGGGTTTCATCCGTGCCTCATTTCCAGCAGCGTGACTCTCTACTGTCTCCTTGCTGCTGGTTCCTATGGGACCTGAGTGCTTACTTTCATCCCTGAACTTGGGCCACAAGCCCAGGTGACATTTGCAAATGAGACAGAATACTAAAAAAAACCCAAACCAAAACAAAACTAAGTCACTTTCCAAATTTTTACCCTATCCTTTAAGGTTTTCCACTTTCAGTGGATATATTTTTAACTTTTGCATGATATTGCCTTTAAAAGGCCATGAACAGCATTGCAATAGATAAATAATTTAAAGAAAAGAAAATAGATGCTTTATCAGAGTACCCAGCTGTTCAGCCATCCGGCAGGCCACGCTAGACTGGGGATAGTCAAGGGCTGCATGTAGACCTGATTGCCCATTAAAGAGGCACACGTTTCACAATGCCGCAATCAAAGCTCTCTGGAGAATTAAGCATTGTGCCCACGTGTAATACGTCAGTTATTTGCCAGCAGGGGAAACACTGTAAGAAGTGAATGAGTTTTACTCTGTTCAGTGACATTACTAATGACTCATGCAGGATTATGGGTAACAAACCTTTGAAATGAGAGGTTGAGTTGTACACTACATTATACATCTGAATTTCATGGTATATTAGTGACAGTGATTGGTAATACAATATGATGGGAAATTGCTAACATCAGAGAGAAGTTAATATGATGCACTGCAATTTCTCAAAGAGTCCCATACTTTTTCCAGCGCCACCCATAATCTTCTTATTAGGGTTTGGCAAAGAGCAATCCCTCTCGTGGAGTGAGGGGCACCAGCGTTCTGACAGCTGGTCATAAATTTGAATAGAAGATACGCAATCTGAAATGTTCGTGTTTCCATGGATCGTTACCCAATTGTGTCTCCTCTAAGAAGCAGGTGATTTTTTAACATCCTGAACAGTTTGTTTCTGCCGATATTTTCTGTCTCCACATAAATCTGACGCCAGCTCATGTCTAATAGCATTTCTTCCCCTTCTTCTTCTATGAAAATGGCTGATACAGTCCACACACACGTTAACTAAACACCAGTTAATGGAGCGTAACTAAGAAGAATTAATATATTTACAAAGAAAGTATTTCTAGGCCATTAAAAGTGTAAAATGTCTCACATAAGGCATTAAAATTTCAAACATGACCACAGATCTACGTTTACAGACTCTGGCAAACCCCGTGGTCATGCGTCCCTCCAGTCATTCCTGTTCCAAACAGTAACTAAATGTTTAACCACTTTACTTGACAGTAACCTGGAATATTTTGTGGCTGTTTTATAATGCCAGTAAATATCCACCTGGCCTTCTCCATCTCCAGAAGATTTCGTGTTTCCTGGGGGAACAGCCTATGAATAGTTGAGTGTCCTGGAGCGATGGCCCTGAAGACCAAACCTCACATATCCATATAGCAGATGCACTAAGAGCCTCACCTTCACAAGGAACTTGAAATAGAGAGTCATTCCCAGAACAAGGTGGGAACACCAGTGTCCACGCGTGGTCCATACTCACACCAAACCCGCCATTGCTGACATTCATCTCTTCTGTCTGCACTGGTAGAGATGGTCACATGCAAATGTGCCTGTTGAGGTTATTTCTGAGCCCAGCCATGACTGTACAGAAACACGCCAGGTTTAACGTCAAGAATGGCTCATTTTTGTGGTTCACTCATCACTGACACTCACCTGCTGACTGGTAGCAAAAATAAGCTCTGCTCTTACATCGCCCCATGGAGCTGAAGGGATGAACAAAGGCTCACTTCTAAGCTTCAGTACCATCAAGGGCCACAGTGCTTGCATGCATCAGGCCTGCCTCGGAGCATGGGAGTGATTAAGTAAGATACTGAGGTCAATGGATCTGAGGATGAAGGGAAATCACCCTGGCAGAATCACCCACTTCTATGTGTTTCTGCTCCTGTTCTACCACTGGTCTGTTCTGTGCACCCACACCTCAGCTGACCAAATACTGCCCAGAGCCGTTCATGCAAAGTGTCCAACACAAAGGAGTCTCCATCTCTCCAAGAGGCTCCTGATGCTACCTTGAGATAGGTGGAAGATAGAAGAACAACACATCCTGCCACTGATACAGCTCAGGTCCCGTACCAAAACAATGGGTTTAAGACTGTGTTGTTTGATATAATCCTCCTTTTGCTGGAGAAGCTCTTGGAGGAAGACCCAGAACACTTTGTGTGGCAAGTCCATTGAGAACCATAGCTGAGATCCCATCAGCGGGCAGGATAGGAACTGGATGGTAATTATGACGAGTGAATGGAAGACAGTATCTCCCTCCAGCATTAAATTCAAGCCCTGACCTTTTCCAACATAATGACTAACTCAACCTTTACATAATAATGTGTGTGATATTTGGAGAGTATAACATATGTGTCATTTTAATTAATTGAACAGAAATAGATTCACAGAAGAAAAATGAATTAACCAATCAGCAATCACCTTTCTATCTATTTGATGTCAGAGTAATTAGTTTATTCTCCTAATCTCTTGACCCCTCTAGAAATCATAACCTTGCTGACCTCCTTGAGAACAGCAACTCATTTGAATAGTGCCATAATTGTGCTCTGGGTGCATTATCATCTAGTTTCATTTTTATTAAGGTAATCTTATCCCTTCTTATTATGTCTCTCTCTGAAAGGCGGACCCAAACGCTGGGAAAGACTTCAGGACTTTGCTCAATAACATCAGCCTACTTTGGATCAAGATCATGGCCAGCAGAATCCTTTCTCCTAGAAGATGGGCGGTTTTGTTAGCTGGAGGATCAGCATTAATTTTACTGCCATTCTGCCTGTGGACAGCAATACTCAGACATGTGTCCTGACATTGGCAGTTGCAGACTGTAACCAACTAGCAAATGCTTAAACAAGATCACAATTTGTTCCAGAATGATAAAATGACCCTATGAAGTGAATTACACTGTGAAAAAATAAATGTAAAATACTGTGTAGATGCACAAATGATTATTTCATTATGTGGCCAATGTATGAACGACAGATACAAATTGTTCCAATCATAGAGTGATGAAAGAGTAATGAACAATGGGTTCTTGAATGAGCACAGGAAGAAAATAATGAATTGCAGTTTAAATGAAATCAGGAGTCAATGGACTGGATCACAGACTGTCCTTCAGACATAGGAATTCTGCATTAGTTAAACACTGTCATTTGGAGAAACGTCCTTTAAGAGGAAGGCATCTAAATGGGTCAGAGAAAGAGACAAATATGATGAGCCCGGCCACAGGCTTGCTTTTAGCAAGCTGGACTGGGACATTTCTGTTCCTGATGCTTTGTTAATTTGACACAGTGATCTACTAGAAATTAGCAGCTTGCACTCTGCAAAGTAGCAGAGCACTTGTACTTTTGCCTTTTCCCTATTTTAACCTTGCTATTCTTGTACTACTCAATTACTTTAAGGTGACATCTAACAAGATCGTTTGCCCATCACATAATCTGGGCACAGAATGAAGAACCAAAAAGCTTCTGGGAGACAAAGTGTCAGTTATGTAGAAATAATATATGTGGCAAACGCTCCCTTGTTTTTTCTTGTTGTGTTTGGTTGATTTTTTTTTTTTAAACTTTCTGCAATAGATGGATTTATCTTCTCTTCTTTTGTTTCATACCAATAAACCAAGAATAAACCAAGGATTTCTAATGTTATTTTCAAAGAAACGTTATGACATTTGGTGTGTCTCATCTATCCATCACAGTGCACAGCATCTTCTTAGATCTGTACTGAAACTACATTTCACTCGCAAGCGCAGGGCATCTGACCATTATAGCTTGCTGTACAGAATTGCTTTACGCTCTAAGAAGACATCTTGGAAACCAGCAGAAACTAGCTGGTTTCACAGGCAGGACTCAAAGAGCTCGCTCCTGCTGCTGCTCTGCCCTGCCGCAGCCAGGGCCCACGCTGTTCCCCAGCAGCTGCCCTCCTGCCCCTCACACAATAGCGAGCACAAAAGCAAGAGACAGCTCTTCGAACCTTACATGCCTCGGCAAAGGACATGGTGCTCTGGGCTGGACATCCCCGAGGGAGAGGTCGTCTTTCATCACCTGGTGCTCAATAGCCTCAAGACATTTGAAAACAAGAAAGTCCCAAATCCAGCACCATCAAAAGCCAGAGAGTGATGGCAACAAAGTGGAAAGCAGAGGGAAACAGGCTTTTCCTTGCCTTTTGGACAGATATAAATATTTATTGGAGAAAAATACTAAAGAAGAAAGGTAGCACCTCTGCTGCATGGGTGGCAGAAATGTCATCTGCTTCTGCTTAATTCAATGGCACCTCCTGCAAAGAGTCTATGCCCTGCAAGGACAGGGTAATCTTCATGCATCTGCTATGTACATTTGAGACAACGTCCCTAAAACACTACCCATCCCTATTTGTACGCAGCCTGTCCAGGCAGAATCAGCCCACAACCAGCCGTATCACTCACAGCCTCTCACTCTTCCTCTAATCAGATTTATATTTCAACAGATCCTGGTGCAAAGCACGGCAGCCCCTCAGCAGACTTCCCTAAAACTCCGTAAGACTGCCCAGTGATGTTGAAACCCAGACCAAGACAACCATCCCACCACACCACGGGCAGCCTACGGAGCTATGGGGCACCCTTATTGTATAGAGAGCAGTGGTAAAACACCTTCCTGGGGACAGTGCTGCACATCCAGGAAAACACTTCCATCCCAGACTCAAAGAGACAAACTTCTCTTTGACAGACGAGTATTACAAAACACAGCAAGGATCGCAAACCCCAGAGCATTTTAATCATTCTCCCTCAAGCCTGGTACTGGGATAAATGCCCACTGCAGCACCATGGGGCAGGAGGGAGTGCTGAGGACAGGCTCTCCCTCCCTCTGTGCTTGTCTACGGAGAGGTGCATTAAGGCACAGCCATCTCCACCTCCCCCCACATCCCAGGGGACTTTCCCATCTGAAAACAATGTACAGCTCTGCCCTGACAAAAGCCTCAAAACAAGGGGACCTCATTCCCCTGGAGTTTGATAAATATTCCCCAACTGAGGGTTCATCAGAAAACCCCAGCATTAGACCCAAAATCAAACTGATCCAATGCACTAAGTTATCACTGACTTGCCATCAGGTCTCCTAGCTGATTTTGGGTCTCAGGTCATCTATGGCACAGCATGACATGATCCTTCACGGCCTCCTCCAAGCCATCCTGGTGTCAGCAGTTCATTCAGCCAAGTGACACGGCAGTTCAAACGTCTGGATCCAAAGAGCCACCCAGCCACCACCTCAGATTTGAAACCAAGCTGAAAATATTCCCTGGTGCAAACTGACGAGAGCTCTGCTCCTGTCCAAGTCAGATCACCACCGTGCTAAAATACACAGCACCCTGCCCGGGTGATTGGAGAGGCCCAGGACAGACACCAGCCCGTGGAAGGATGCTCCCCACTCCCCTGGCACTGGCTCCAGTCCCTGCCATTTGGTTTGATGATAATCAACACAGTTTTGTCTCAAAGAGGCTTGAGCTTCAAAAGGCTTCAGTCAGGCTGAGTGCTGCTTCAGGATGAAAACAGTGAGCAACAGCGGCAGCGCTGGGTTTTAGATGGGAAAACAAAATGCATTGGACAATTTTGGGTAGTCAGTCTCGAGATGTGGTCTGGCACGAGCTCCAAAGACAACCAGGATATTTAGGCACATTGCAGTAATAGTTGGAACCCTGAGATAGGCACTCCCCAGCATACCTGCTGCTGCTGGCGGCTGTCCGCAGGGACCCCTCAAGCCATTCCCGCACCCCAGCGCTCTCATCCCGCAAGGCGTGACAGCCCCGAGGTGCTGCAGGGGCTCTGCACAGACCAACCGCAGCGTCAGTGACAGCGGTGCTAAATATTCCGGGTGCCAAAAGGGGTGACTCCAGCCTGAGCTCTCTGGCTCCAGTGGAGTGCTGCCCTCCCAGCAGGATAACCGTGTCACCAGAGGATGTCAGCACGGCCTAGTTAGCATCAGCGACAGCAGCAGCAAATGCTAAGTGTGGGCGAGCCGCTAGCACCCAGCTCAGACCTGACTCATATGAAGGCCCACATTCTTTTGACTTCACCACTTTAGTTTTGCTGGTTCTTTGACGACACCAGGAGAGGTGCCGTCCCCTGTGTAGCAGCGTTGTGAGCTGCACACTCACCCTGTGAGACCAAAGCCATCTGCCCAGCTCTCCCACGAGCCGCGTCCAACACGCCTCCCTGGCGCGGGGTTCAGGCAGTGCTGTGCTTCCAGCAGGACAGCCTCAGGCAGGATGGACAAACAGCCGAGTCCCGGAGGCAAGCAGTGCCATCCCGCTGCAGTGCTGGGCTCTGCTGCCTGTGCAGACAGGCTTCTGCTGGTTTTGGCTGGGATAGAGTTAATTTTCTCCATAGTAGCTGGTATGGGGCTGTGTTTTGGATTTGTGCTGAGAATGATGTTGGTAACACTGATGTTTTACTTGTTGCCAGATAATGCCTATATTAAACCAAGGATGTTTGCAGTTTTTCATACCCTGTTCTCCCAGGTCCTTCTCTACAAGAAGCTGGGAGGGCACACAGCCTGGAGAACTGACCCAGCTGACCAAAGGGACATTTCATGGCATGCACGCAGCAGCTGCCAGGTGTTAATCTGCAACATCTCTACCTGGCACCAAGCAGCATCACTGCCAGCAAACCTGGGGAAGTTTTGAGTGACACCCGAACACCCCAGCCCAGATCCCACCTTTTGTGCTGATCAGACCTGGGAGTTGAAAGCAAACTGATAAAAAATGTGAGTCTTGCAGCCAGCCACTCAATCTGTGCCACCAGCCCCCTTGGCTGGCCAAGTTCCCCTGTGTACGGTGCTCACCAGCTTGAGAAACACCTCAGTAGGCAGGAGCTGCTTGCCAAAGGGTTGGTCATACCTCTTCATGCCCCCTCCATCACTGCAGATTTTGGAAATAGCCACAAATGCCTCTTTGCTTTGCCACCAGTGAGTAACAGCAGGCTGCTGGGCGCAGCGAGGCGAGGGTGACGGTTGCAAGACTGTGCAGGAGGGAGGGGGTGAGCGACAGGAGCCAGCCTCTTTGCTACGAGTAAACCACAGCAGGAAAATGCCTGGAAAACAGTGCACTATACATCACCCGGGGAAAAAAAAAAAGCCAGGAGAAACAGTGCAGTGCACGTGGTGGGGAGCACAGCATCGCTTCTGCGGGGCGATACGGGGAGCGGTAAGCAGGGGTGACGGGGGAGGTCTGCAGGCGAATACATACCTTGCGGATGCTCCTGGGCACGGCAAGGCGCCCTGTGGGTGCGCGGTTGTCGGGCTGGGTTTGCTCCGTCCTTGCCTCGGCGTGCAGAGCTGCACAAGTAATGAATGAGCCTATTAAAATCCAGCCAGAACATTTGTCTCCGTAGCTGGCAGAGAGGCTTCCGCACCTCGGCGATACGCTACGTTCCTTTGTATTTGCTCTGCACGCTCGGGTAGGTATTTTCAGGCTCAGAGGCAGATGCACTGGATTGATTTCTAATGCAACTCTCATCATCACCTATACTTTGTGACAGTCTCAGTGCAAACATACGAAACAAGCTTGGAGACACAGACCTCGCCGCGTTAAACCGGGGCTTGCCACACGCTTTACGTGGTTCCAGAGCACGGTGCCTCATTCTGGGTTAATAATCGATAAACTGGAGCTTCAATTACCCAACTGTATATCAAAGGAGAAATGCACCGCACAGTGTCACTGAAGTCACCACTGGTTACATCCCACTCACTTGGTTTTCAGTGTTACATTTGATTAACTATTCCACTCAAATTTGGCTGGTTACACCAAACTTGCATGAGATTTCAAAGTCTCATGAGAAAATAATAATAATAATAATAAATGTGCAGTGCTCGTTGAGGAGTCCAGCACGGCCTTTATTATCTGAAGGGCTGTTAACCCAGGAGTTAGGGATGTTCAGAGTGGGCTTTCAACGCTCAGCATTTCCCGACTGCTACACCTTAGTGTTTCCTTTCTTATCATTAATTAACACTTTTGAGTTATGGAACATTTATGATGCTCACCACATGCGTAATGGGTTTCCTCCTTTATTTGCAGCTAGTCTGCATTAATACAAGGCTCACAGTATTCAATCTGAAATCCATCGAGTATTCCTGAGTTTAATATTACCACCACTTTTAATGAGAAAGGAAATCTGTAAATCAAACTTGCAAAAGCGAAAACAAAGGCTGTACGTGAGCAGCAAAGCAGGTTGACAGCATCCCTCACATTAAAATCATCTGGAAGTCAACTTCTGTTAAGTGAACCGGTTCTAAAGCTGTGAATTACGAAGTAACTCTCTGCCCTAAATCAGAGCGATAGTTGCCCAAAATAGATGCTATCACACATCATGCATTCCTCTCCCTATTGCCTGTCCTGCAATGTGGGGGTACCTGAGCAAGGGGAGCAGTAAGATGGATTAGAGCTGGCCTCAGGACTCACCAAACCACCCCTATTGATCTACCTTTGTGGGAGTAAGAAACCAGCTGAAGATCAGGGATGCATTACGGTATATTTGCTTAGATCTCATTCGCTGGGCATGGGCTGCTTGGCCTTGCGCTGTCGGCACAATTAGATGCAGATGGATACTCACCATCCCTCAACCCTGTCATGTCTTAGTGCATCAGTGAACCTTCTGCAAGTGCATGTAGGGGGTTGTGTCGCTGGGGGCAATGTGGACCATCGGCAATGCTCTGCCCAGCGTGATTGATCAGCTATTGCTGCCAGCTTACGGGATTTCCCAGAGTCCTCTGATACGCTTGTGTTTACAGAAGTCCTTCTTCCCTGTCAGCATTTTCCCACTATTATTTAATACACACATACACATAAAAGTTAACCCTGAGTATTAGCAGAAGCAACAAATCTTGCTCCTAATGAGACCGCTGCAACCCCATATAAGTCAGTCCAATTGCGTGAAGTAACAGCATCACATTGAGTGCCATTTAGCTGCAAGACAGGCACTGAAAATAAATAAAAATGGGCAAAGACAAGCTGATGCTTCGCAGGTTCAAAAAAAAAAAAAATCGGTAGGTGGTACTTTCATACTTTCATGAAAGGCCTCTGGAAGCCTTCAGGGCCAGACCTTCATGGATATACATTAGCACAAACCCAACAGGGTCAGCAGAACACTTCAGTTTTTTTCCAGGGGAAAATCTAACCCTGTGTATTTACCCTCTGTTAATGGGAAGTGTCCCTGGGCTGGTGTCTGGAAAGGAACCTCAGCACCAGCCCTTGTGTGCACTCGCTTCTCCAGCTGCTTAAAGCAAAATCTCAACACCAGTAACAGCAAATTTGACCTCCTCATATTTCTTCTGTTGTCAGGCTCTGTTTCAGTAAGGGACCTCAAGACATGCCTAACTTCCAGCTACAGCTCTCTCCCTTTGAAGCTAATGGGGTAATCACACATTTCAAGTTAGATGTCTCTTCCTCTGTTGCTAAAAGGGGTCTTAATACCTCCGAGTTTAAAGGAAGATCTTAGAGTATTTCTATTCATCACCATGCAAAGGGCAGAAGTTGCAGATTTAAGAGTAGAAGATAATTTCCCCTCCTGCACTCAGCAACAAAGAATAGTGCTGTAGGCTTTCCAATAACCAATTCATTTTGGTAGTTCACTGACAAGGTTAAAACAGTCAGAAATATATTGTGCCACCCTTGGAACAGAGTTTTTTTGCTCACACATATCTAATTTCTACCTAGATGTTAAAGGAAAAAGCATTCAATAATCTGAGTTTGTAACCAGTGGCAGAGTCACCAGGTAGGAAGCAGAAGAAATTAAAACACGGACTAATTTGCTATTTGCCGAGCATTTGATTTCCTATGAAATGAACACATTCAACAAAAGAAAGCAAACCTGATGGTTTAGGAGCAGAGCTGGGGGATGGCACATTGCTCCCGGGGTGCGTTCAGGAGAGAAATGGGGACTAAGGGGATGTCATGGGCTAGAGACAAACTACCCTGAGACAGCCCCACTCTCCTCTGTAAATCCTGGGTGCACAACTGGTCAGAAATGGGATGCCATCAACTCCAAAACGCTATCCCAGACAACCCTTGTTCTGCACTTCCCCGGATGCCTGCAGCTCCCCTGTGCAGAGCTAACACTGCCTGCAGCTCACCGCTATTTCATGGTGTGACACTGATGGGGAACGGTACCCAGCGTTTGACTGAATCCAGATGGGAAGCTGAGATAAACTACAAAGGAAACCGAATGTCTAAATCAGGACATGAAAAGAAGCAAGCAGATATAAACAGATTAGTCTGCGCTACAGTGTTGCTGCTCAAAAATAGGAAAGAATGCTGCAAACTTGGACCCAAAGTGAGGGAAAAAGCAGTGGGGCTCAGGAGCACAACCCAGAATGGGCCCTGCCGACCCATAAAGAAAACACACATCGCGTTTTGACGAAAAGCAGCTGCAGCAGAAGGTGTGTCGGCAGGACGGGCGCCCGGCAGCACGCTGCGAGGAGTCCCCCGCCAGCCCTGCGCTGCCCGCATCCAGCGCTTGGCTCCGGCCACGCGGCAGCATCCCATCTGCAAAGCGCAGATAATGCTCCCGTGGCCGCTTGCCCACCCGGCGCTTTGAACTCAAGGCTTGTTGGAGCGCAAACGTCCCTGCCCACAGGGACCCTCCAGCGAGCCAGCATCGTCACCCTGAGGAGTGGGTACCACGACCTGAGGAGTGGGTACCACCACCTGTCCCAGTGCCCAGCTAAACCCATGCCAGGGCTGTCCCACTGTACCCGGGCCGGCTGGAGCTGGCACGTTTGTGCTGGAAGCATTCAACTTCCGCAGAAAACAATGCTCGAAATCTCAAGCCTTTCTGCCCCTGTCCAGGAAAGCCCGGCTCACACGCCTGGGCACAGCTTGCACGTTCAGCCAAGCTTTTGCACTGCATTATTTAATCTTTCCAAAAACATAACGTTTTGATGCAAGGTTATTTTTTCTTCCCCCCTGCCCCTCCCAAGATTAAATAATGGTGGTGTTGGAAAGAGATGGGCTCAAAGCTGAAAACACGGCCACTTGGTGTGACCTTCGATAAAAATAGTAGGACATAGCAGCCTGGGTAGAGTTTGAAACGCCTGACCCCTTTTTGGCTACTTGTAGTAATTAGCTCATACAGGGGCAGTGCCCTTGCAGAGCCCTGGCCCTGCATGTGACACACCAGCAAAACAAGGTGCGGTGTCAGGAAGGGGAGGGAAGGTGTGAAGGAGCCCGCTGAATGGATATCGATCCCACAAGGAGTGTTTAAGCTCCACCAGCAAGCGCAGACCAGGAGGTTACCTCTCGCTGTGCCAGCATCTGGAGGTGATGAGACATCCAAGGGAACGAGCTCAGCCCTGTGGGAGGGAAGAAGAGGGAAAACAAGCCTCAGAAAGGGTCTGGATCGGCACAGATCCCAGGCACAGGGGCGCATGGCTGGTGCTGCCACCTCCACAGGGGACTTCCCACAAAAAGATGCTCTGGGAAGAGGAGAAATGACATCAGATGGAGGAATGCTCAGGAATCCTGAGCAAGGCGAGACCACAACCCACCCACACTTCTTTGAGCTCACTGCTCTGGCTCACCACAGGCCTAGCACGGGCAGTGCCGCTGTATCCCAAATATCTTCCATCCACACTGCTGTCAGCTCTGCTGCAGCATCTCCTGGAAGCCTCCAAGATCCATGTGGTGGGGATGACGAGGGGCTACCTCCTTGGCTTCAAGACTGATGCTGCATCAAGAAGCACAGTTTAAGTGTGGGTCAGAAAAACTAGATGCAGAACCAGCATTTTGGCTGTCCTTGGCTGAAATTCAGCATGCCCACTCCATCCGATTTGGCTGGCAGCTGAGACAGACCCCCTGGCATTTTTAGATGACTTTGTGCTAGTTATCTTCCCTTTCTACTATTTGCTTTATGCTTGAAAAAAATGTTATCTCAGGAGCCTTTTGAACATTAAAATTTATGCCACGTGTGCTACTTTCTTCAAATGTTTTAAAATATTCGAAACATAGGGACCTTGGCACAGTGCCCAGGATCCTGTCTTTTCGGATAAAAGTTTCAGATAAGTGACACTTCCAATTACCATTTCTCCCTGAAGAGGTCATCTCTGCTTTGGCTCCAGAGCAGAGCAGGGGAGGTACCGGAGGTCCCCAAATTTCACAAAAGGTTAAAAAATCTGCACGGTTGCTTATTAAAGCCAACGCACTCTGTGTCTGACCTAGTTCTGCCTTGCTTTCAGGAGGCTTTACCTGAGTATCTCTCAAACTACTTAAAAATTAAAATGGTTAATAATGCATCAGAGCCAAGCGTTACCCAGGGGCTCGCTACGTGGGGAATCTGAGTTTTGCTTGCGTATGGCGTTGTTCGTAGCTGCTGTGCGTAGGGAACACCACCAGCCTGATTCCCTGCCTTTACTCCAGCCGTGCGCACCTTTATGTCACCTATTGACGCCCCAAACCCAGTTTGGCTGATTTTTATAAATGTTGAATAGTCTTTTGGCCAAATCAGGAGGCAGAAGTTGGCTGACGCACCCATCTGCACACACCGCTTCTCCCAAGAAAACCTTTTTGTATTCCTACACTCCGCTGTTGCCGTCTGCTCCCGAGGTTTAATTTCCCGGGGTGAACAGCGGGGCATTGCCTAGCTCAGGGACTAGGGGCTTACAAATTTTATTTTTGCCTCTGTGCCTTGCATTGACATCCGATGAAATACTTATTCAGGAAAGTTTCGGTTTACTATAGTTTTTACTTGACTGCCACTTAGTGGCAACGTAAAGTAATAGCTCGGGAGGTGCACGGGAGGGCTCACAGCCCTGCAAATCCATCTGCTATTTATTTCAGTGGCTCTTCCCAGGGGTGCGGGGCACGTAACCTGCTCAGTATTTCAGTTTTCACCTAATGCATTTTCCACAGGTTATAAAGAAGATTATGAAATCCCACCTTCTTTGAAAAAAGCATTAAAGCATCAAGGCGGTTAGGAAGGCAACGTCCCTCTCCATGCTGCTTTCCCTTCCTAACAAGGCTGGCCGGTGTCCACCAGAACACCCCTAGAAGGGATTTTCACGGATCAGGGCTGGAAGTGCTCCAACTTCCATCAGCCCCCCCAGGTAAGGCAGATACAGCGTCGCAGGTGGGTCCGCTGCTGTCCCACTCCATGAGAAGGGTCTGGCTCCTGTGAGGAAAAAATAAATACAAGTTTCTTGCTGAGAAAACAAAGCTTTGGAAAGCGAAGCGAGCTGTTTCAGACACCCCAGCACCATATCTCATGGGCATTCCCAGCACAAGGGGAGGACACGTCCAAGCTCCTGCTCGCTTGCAGTTGTTGCAACTATTCTTCTCAAGGAAAACAGTTGGGTTCTACACTTTCTGCTGAAATGTCAACATTTTCTATGGAAACAGGGAAAATAGCTGATGGCATTATGATGTTACAGGGGGAGATAACAGAAATACAGTAATTATTACAACATGCCAGAGTTTTAAAAAGTCAAGTGAGGTTTTCAGGAGAGGCAGCTCGCAAGCTCTGTGCTCCAAGTCTGGCATT
>NW_010241654.1:73614-78488 GCF_000690775.1 Eurypyga helias
CCATAAGCTTCATTTCTATCTCCATAATTGCACTGGCAATATCAAAAAAGAACATTTCTTTTTTTGGTATTCTCCATGGAGGGGGAAGAGAAGGGACTGAAATTGCAGCATACTGGAGCCTTCACACTGCAAACACTTTAAGTTTCTCTTTTTACTTTTATAACCTGCATTGATTAATGTCGAGACAAATTTCTTGGTGTGAAATAGAGGTAAGTCCTTGTAACCAGTCACTGAACTCAAAGTGGCAGTCACGCTATCTAATTTAAAAAAAAAAAAAAGAAAAAAAAAATTAGCCCAAGCAAAAAAAAAAAATAGTAATATTCAAACCTCACCCCAGCCCTCAATTTCACCTCTCACTCTAATCACAGCTCCTGCAGAAGCACAGCCTTGCAAAGTCACCTGAAGGGCTCTCCGGCATCCGACGGGCATCGCTACTCGCCGACATCCATCTCACACCAAGCCGGCACACACTGGAGCACCAGCGGCAGCCCTTGCCGGGAGGGCAGGAGGTGGCAATACGTGTTGCCTTTCAGTCTCCCATCAAGCAGACGGGAGACACCTCAGCTCCATTTCCTCACCGTATCCAAACTCCTTGGGAGACCTCGTCACACCAGGACCAGGTTGCAGAGCTGCTTTGCCCTGAATGGCTTAAAATGTCATCCCGGGGAGCAGATGAGAAGCCCCCTCAGCACACACGCAGAGGTGCTCTGGACCTCTAGGGCCTGCTCAGCATGCATGGGGGCCCCTTGTCTTGCCCGCGGGGACCACAGCATCACCCCAACACAGCAAGCACAGAAATGGGTCGAAAGGAGCCACTTTTTGCACCATGGATTTCTTTATTATGAATTTTAATGGCACTTTAGATTAGTTCGGCTGCTGAGAGCGCTTTGCATCCCATTTGGACAGCTCTACCTGCACTGGCACTAGGATGAAATGTTTACTTTTCATACCTCTGCACTTTAAGCTGTGCTGCGGGAATCCAGCTTTTCAAAGCTTGAGCCTGCCTAGGCATTTAGATCCCTTTTCATCCGCTTTATCAATTGTCTCCTCGAGGAAACATTTTGCCAACACTGTGGATGATTAAAGGCTCAGGAGCACGTGCCAAGAGGCAGCCAGGAGTGCTCTGCCATGGGAACGTCCCCCAGAAAACACAGCGGGACCCTAAGCAGGGTGGCCTCGTGCTGTGGCCATTTCTAATGGGAAGCCACTGGAGGCGCAGGGATGTCCTCATGGCCAGCCTACAGCAGCGGGGAGACAGGGTCTGCTCTCCCGCTGCCAGCACAGTCGGCTTGTGACATCCCTGCCGGGAGGCAAGGCTTGCTCAGTGCACCTCGTAAAGCCCCGTTCCATCTGGCAGTGGTTGGTGGTCAGCCCACAACCATCCCACCCCACCCAGCCTGTTCGCAGCTCCGTGAAGGTGGAGGAAGAGCTGGGATCCGGTGGACATTCCCTCTCTGATGCGTGATAAAGCACAGAGTAAGGTCTGGCAGAGCCATTGGCTGATGCACCACAAAGAGTGGCAGCCAGTGGCTGATGCACACTCCCACGGCTCTGACTCCGCCAGACTCATTTCCAACATATTTTACTCACTTTGAACCATAAGAAAGACTCAGATGGGGCGTCTTGGCTGGTGCAGATGGACACAGCTTTGCACCACCTATACCTAAGAGAAAGAAGGGTAACTAACGGTTTTGCTAACAATTACATGTAGTTTATCAGGTCTAGGAAGAGCCGTCTATAGGAGGCAGGAGCAGGTAACATTCAGTTCACGCCTTGACAGGAAAGAGATGGTAGTAATAACATGGAATCGAGACATAAATGCACACAGTTAAAATAAATCTCCCAAATGGGATAAAACACAAGGAAGTTATCTGTGTGGAGGTTCAAACTCACAACATTTAAGGCACAACTGGTTACTGGGGGCTCTCTTGGTCTAAAGATACTTTGCCTTCTTTGGGAAGATACTTCAAAACATCCACAAGGCCTGGCCATTCCTGGTTGCAAAGGGGCACAGCCATCGGGCCCCCCTGGGAATGCACTTGCAATGATCATTTCATGCTCCCAGTGCAAAGGTCAAGGCACTTTGTAGGTGGGAGAGATTCCCCTAGCCAGCATCCCGGAGCGATGGGCTCAGCAGGATGGCACTTTTCCCTTTGAGATATTATTTTAGAGGAAATGGGATAACTGCATTTTTGTACAAAGGGCATCATTAAAATTCTGCTGTGCTAGCCTTGCCTAGGGCAAGTAATTTTTTTGACAGGTGAATAAAATATCATTAGTTTCTCCACTGTCATCAATCATCACAGTGAAGGCTGGGCGCGTAACCTCTCCAGACAGTCCTGGGGACGGCATTAGCCCCTGGTTTCTAAAGAAGCAGAGCGGGGCCGAGCAGGGAGGTTCCCTTTCTATCTAAATGCATGGGAGGCAGACAGCTAAAACCTCTCCCCAACTCTGACTTTTTCTCCCCCCCTAAGCGTTAGAAGCTGACAACAGCGTAGAAATGGAGATTTCACGTTGTCACTCCAGCCTTGCCTAGTTATTTGTGGCCAGGTAGCCCAAGCTGGGCTATAGATTGTATTGGGGCATTGCTGAGAGCAGCAGCCTAAGTTAAGGAGAGAGAATGACAAATCTGAAGCTTTTGTCTAAAGGTCACACACTTGATGCTTCTTTCGCATTTGTGTGAGTTAATTTACTTTAAAAAAAAAAAAAGAAGAAAAAATCTTCACAACAAAGAAAAATGAACAGAAATCTGTCCCTGAGACTGCCGTGGCCGTGAACTTCCAAAGCTATTGTGATTTCAATAGAAGAATGGGAGACACTGCCATCGAAAATGCCATTGATATTGTAACAGATCATTGCCTAAATAGACCATAACAGCCCCGATTTCAATGGTTACTGAGAAACGCGTTAACCCCTTCCCGTCTGAGCGCCTGCACAATCTCTGCGTGACACATCAAAGGAGACACACCAGATAGTATGAATTTCACACCCTTTTTCTGCCTCTGTCAGCTCCTCTGAGCTTCCCCGTCCCTTTCCTTTTCCACACCGCATCAGAGCTAGCCGCGAGGGCAAATCCTTTTAAGCGCAGGCAAAAAACCTGGGGTTAGCGCAGTGTCTCAACCCCCCCCCCAGCCCCACTCCCCAAACCACCCAGGAGAAGGCAAAGCCTTCCCCAAAGGTCTCCAGCCTAGTGACAGTTAAAGCAACAACACTTTACTAAAAGGATATATATACTTTTTATATGTTTTAATTCTCCATGGATCAAGCCCAAAACCTCTCCAACTCTGCAAGGGCTTTCAAGGAAAAGTTAAAAAAATCCAAACCCCAAAATACTGCTTTTTTGAACTATAGCTCTTCTCTTGGCAAAAAACCTGGGGTTAGCGGAGTGTCTCAACCCCCCCCCAGCCCCACTCCCCAAACCACCCAGGAGAAGGCAAAGCCTTCCCCAAAGGTCTCCAGCCTAGTGACAGTTAAAGCAACAACACTTTACTAAAAGGATATATATACTTTTTATATGTTTTAATTCTCCATGGATCAAGCCCAAAACCTCTCCAACTCTGCAAGGGCTTTCAAGGAAAAGTTAAAAAAATCCAAACCCCAAAATACTGCTTTTTTGAACTATAGCTCTTCTCTTCCAGACCCAGGGAGGCTATTTGCAGTAGACCCCCATTAAGCCTGTTCTTAAACACTTTGCCATGTCCCAGCGCTGGAGCCTCGTGAAATATTAAGCTAAACTTCTTTCAAAATGCTTCATGCTTCTCTGTCACCTTGATTTACAGATCCTGGGGAAGAAAAGAATGAAAGCAGGTTTCTTTGGAAAAAATGGACTATTTCCATAATTCTCCACATTAATTGAATCTCAATCCTTTAATTCTTCACTAATTGAATCTGGGACCACACTTGCCATTATTTAGCACAAGACAGATGCCAGGCTAACCAGCGCTGGCTATGCAGAGCATCCTCCTACCTTTCCTGTGCCACACTCCGGGCAAACACCACTCTGGATTTCTGACATACTATCATTTCTTCTCAAGCACGTACACGTAAGTGTTACCTATACATGTGTATGAATAAATATGAACACAAATAAAGCATGGAGAATCCCCCTCTAATTCCTCTCTTACTCAGTTGTTCATCTTGAGTTTCTGCAGGCTGATTATTTTCTGCTAAACACTATCCTGTTATACTCCAGTTGTTTGCTGTTTCATGAGCTTAAAGGCCCCTTGCTACAGTCCTGAAGTCTCTTCTCCAGAGGAATGCTAGTAGGAAATGCAGAAGGAGTGCCCCAGCTTTCCATGGGACGAGGGCGTCTGGCCCTGAGCTGGGACCCTGCTCCCTGCTGAAAGTCCACAGCCCCCACGCCCTGCTCAGCAATCTGCTGCCCAAAAGCACCATGGGGCCACCAGCTGCACAGGTACAGGGATCTTTCCTGGGGCTTCCAGCTGTTACCAGACAGCTTTGAGTTGAGAGATAATTGCAAAAGCTAAATACAGTGTTTAGTGAGTCCTGCAGGCAGTCGAATTCCTGGGGAAGACATTCCTTGGACCAAGAGTTCATTAATCCTAATGAAAGGACCCAAGGTTTGTTAATCTTGCACAGCTCAGATTCCTCAGGCCCTCCTGGGGAGCTCCTCAGCTGCTTCTGACACCCCAGGGAGAAACCCACCCTGTGTGAAGCCTCTGGCAAGGCCCCAGGTATGTCCCCCAGAGGGGCTGATATGGGATCAAAGCTCTCAGCAGCTAGGCACAGCTGGCCATCAGCTGCATTGGGAGGTGCCACAGGGGCAAGGAGGGATGCTCTTGGTGCCTGGCACGGGCAAATACAGCACAGGGGCAGGCAGGGATGGTCCCGGTGGCCGGGGCGGGCGAATACAG
>NW_010241654.1:78514-81604 GCF_000690775.1 Eurypyga helias
GAGGGAGTCTCTCGGTGCCTGGCACGGGCAGATACAGCACAGGGGCAGGCAGGGATGCTCTCGGTGCCTGGCATGGATGAGTGCAGCACCCACGCTTCAGCCCACTTTGCTGCTAGGGTCTGAGTAAGGTGTGCCTTGAGAAGACACCAACTAAGACATTATTTGCTTCTCACTCATGGGGAGAAGGTGGCCGTATTTTCTTTTCAATCCCATTATTTATGAGCCTTAATTTCTGTTGCTTTTCCAGGAGATTCAGAGATAAATAGCCATGAGACCCTCTGCAAGCAAAAAGGCAACCAATTCAGCAAGTTGCCACAAAATGACTCCTATAACCCCCTGTCCTGTTTCATGGAGGCCTTTGGGAGAGCACAGTACAATGAAAAATAAAGCTACACTTTGCAGGGCTTCAGTGGCAATTTCCTCCCCATATGTTTCTCAAGACACTCTCTTAATTTAGTTTGTCTATAATGAATTCTGTCATTATTCCAAACATCTATTCTCATGACCTAGTCTTATAGCATATCACCACCAAGTATCTTTTTTTGGCTATACAATCTCCCTGGGGAACTGAAAATTGTCTCCGTCTGCAGCACAACTATGCTGGGGAGCAGCCTGGAAAACAGATCCGAGATTATTCCTTTCTGTGTCAGTCATTTAAGCCTCTTTGTGTTAAAGTTGACATTTGTCTCGATGCTGTCTCAATAGGCCCCACTGGCTGGGTTTCATTCACCGCTTTGAGCCAGGGGGGGAGAACTTGCCTCTTGTTTTACTTTCAGGCCATTATTGTGCCAAAGCGTGAAGGGAGGGAGCTGAATAACCACAAACAGGTGAGGCGGGGAGAGGCTTTCTGTCTCCGCTCCCAGCTTGCGAGAGCCGAGCTCTTTGGATGCCTTTCAAAGCCCGGAGAAGCCAAAAGCAATAATCCCCACCATGGGAGCAGGCAGGAAGGAAGGGTATCTGGTGTTGGCCAGAGAAGTCCCAGCGCAGGGGAAGCGCATTCCCGCGCGGTGACATCGCGGTGAGCCAGGGCAGCCGGGCTGGGCCAGAAACACAGAATTTGAAAAGTGTCCAAGCTCCACACCCACCTTGAGTGGAGCTGCAGAGGAGCGAGGCCGGGAGAGATGCTTTTTAAGTCTGCGCACGTGAAAAGGCTGCTGAGAGTAAGGGGTCTTTTCATCAGCCACCGCTGCCTCTCCCTGTCCCCGTCAGCAATCTGTAGGTGTCAGACACAGGCTTTTTGGCAAGCCACAAGCATTTTTCTTCCCTCTTCCTCCTCCCTACCTCTTGCTTTCATTTAATCAGCCTTGCAAAAAGAGCTATTATTTTTGCCTGACCTTCACATGGCTCCGCAGGCTGGCTGGCAGTGGATGGGTGCCAACGGGAAGCACGGCAAGCATCCTCCACACAGGGATCGGATGCAGAGGTCCTGACACGTGCCTGCTGGTCACGGCCTTGTCTTCACCATGCAGTGCTCTCATACGCATGTCCTCAGCACCAAGCCAAGAAGCTGACGTTTTCCTGAGGCATCCCAAATGTCCCCTCTCCAAACTGCAACCAGAGCTTCTCAGAGGTCCCTAGGAGCAGGAAAAGCACATGCAGGCTCTTGGAGGTAAACAGGATCAACTGTTATTCTCCCCACTATTCCACCCACCCTTGAATTTCAGTGATGGCTCCAGGAGTAAGGACTGGCTCCTGCAGTCACCCTGTTCAGGGCTCTCCAAGCAGGACAAAGCACGTGGCAAAGCATCCCTCCCTTCGGAGGAGCACAGTTAGGCACCTGTAGTAACGCTCTGGCAATCTCTGCATCCCTGCCCCAGACAGCATCCTGGCTTTGTCCCAGCTCACGCTCGCTCCACGTCCTGGGGAAGCGTAAGATGTTATGCCAGCACCGCTCTGTAAAGTGAGAGAGGGAACAAGAGCGTGTTGTTTGGTAGCATCAGGCTTTAGCCCTCGCAATTGTGTGAGCTAATCAGTGGTATTACATGCACGTGTCTCGTGCGCCTTCAGACGTCACCCCAAAAGCTCCTGTAACAAGGGATTAGCGAAGAGGCTGGGGAAGTGAAAAACTCCAATGGAAACTTGTTTTGAGCTGTTTCCAGCTCCTGTTCAGAAGAGGTTGCTTTGTGCTCTGCCTCGCAAGCCCAAGGACCGTGTGTGCTCGGGGTGTGCTGCCGAACGGCAAACTCCGCTGCCCCGCTCTCACCACACAGCCCTGTGAAGATAAAAGCACCACCCCAGGTTGAACCCACGCCAGGTCGAGGACAAAGCATCTCTACACATCTTGTTCTCGCATGGTGACAGTCCCGGTTTAATTCCGATAGTTACACAGGCATGCAGGATGCCTCGGAGTCAGCAACACCCCCAGAAAGCTTTGTGCAATGGGAACAAGCCCGTTCTCTTTGACATATCCAGGGGCCACCACCACCTATTAGGGGTATTGGAGGGGATATCCCTGATTAACCTCAAAGGCATCACCCATCCCCAGCCCAAAATGTAAATATTGCAAGAAGCAGAACAAATATCCAAGACTTCAGCGAGAAGGTGAACATTTTCAAAAAGAGGAGGAAAATATCAACAGAGGCCATTCACACCATGGTGATACAACTTCCCTGTAGGAACTGCACGGGCAAACATCAGCTGTAGGTTTGGTGCCTACACTGACCCATGCAGGTCTAAGGAGGTGACCCAGCGTCTTCACTTCTGGTTACACCACAGATCCCAACCCCTCGGGGATCCTCATTCAGCTCTTTCTCAGCTCCTCTTGTCTTTTTAGAGTTTAAGCTCTGTGGGAGAGAGCCCCCATGGCACCCCAACCACGGGCACTCGCTGCATGGTTGCACTGTGCACCCATCCCGTGAGCAGGCACAGAAGGATGCCAGCGCTCCCAGCCAGGACCTCCTTGTCACAATCCCAGTGGGTTTGGAAATGTTTGTGGTAGAGACAGTGCTTTCTCTTCTGAGCACCCGGTTTGGACCGACGCATGAAAGAAAAGGTTTCCCAGCCAACATGAGCTGGCAGAGCTGGTCCGTAATCAGCCGGGACAGATGGGAACACACAATGCCTTGAACCCAATCAAGAAAACATCCCAGG
>NW_010241654.1:81639-91402 GCF_000690775.1 Eurypyga helias
AGAGGGGTAAAACGGTCATTCAAATCAGAGCAGGATGATTGATTCCAACCTAAGAGAAAAGCGCAAATCAAACTCATTCCTATCCAGGGGAAAAAAAAACCAAACCCAAAACCCAGAATGGTTTGATCTGAAGCAAGGCTTGACAGCAGATTAATTCAAATATTTTCAGCTTCCAAGATAAACTAATACAATGGTTACATAGGCACTGAGGAAAGCTCCATTAGTTGGTCCCATTTGTGTACTTTGCAAAACCGACCAAAGGGTTATACTCAAACTATCCTGGGCATCGCTTTCCTCCCACAAAGCATCCTTTGCTTCTCTGCTTTACCTGTAAATCACATTTATCCCCCCACCCCGATGCATCACTGGGGCGGGTGAATAAGAGATGTCCCCTTGGAAGAGCTTGGCCAGCAGCTTCGGTTTGTGTGAGAGGTCACCTCCTCTTCTTCACATTTCCCTCCAATGCAGAACTATAATCTCATGTGTCAGCATGCATTTTGGTTTATAAAACAGGCATGCAACACATCTAGAAGAAAAATTGCACCTGTCAAATGCCCTACCCCACGAAATAAACCTGTGCAATTTCACTTTTCACCTAGTAAATACCCCAGCGCTCTCCAGAGTGGCCCCTTCCAGTATTCAAATCTGTTTCCATTAATATTAGAAGTTAGGAGGGTTTGGGAGAAAAGGAAGGAATTGATTAAAAGCAGATGGTATTCATTATCTTGCTAATCACAATCCTTCAGAGTTTTTACAAAGAAAAAGGAGAAAGAAAAAGCAACATCAAGAAAAGGTCATGCTAGGACTTTTCAAATAAAACATTAGAAAAATAACACTTCCAAGGATTTACTCCCCTCTCATGAGAAAATCAGCTTGTTTCATATCACAGCTCAGCCACGCTGGGAAAATGCCTTTGTGATACAGACATCATTCTCACATTTTGCGCTGAGACCGCGAACCTTCAGCGAAGTCTGAGGAAAAAAACCTGTTGAAAGGGTCGTTATTACTGTGTGCACCATCCCACAGACCCTGGTGGCACTGCTGTACCTCACAGCCTTTTTTTTTTTTTCCTAGAGGGAATTCACAAATAAGCAAATAAAGCAAACAAAACCAAACAGAAATAAAATAAATAAGCAGTACATTGGCCAGAACCAGCAGAGTGGGAAAACCCAAGGATGGATTATGTTCAAGCTGACTGGCTGGAGTTCACTCAGAACAATTTTCTTGGGAGGATTTTTGCCCTTGGTATCTGATCCTGCTCCCCTTAAAGTCAACGAAAATGTTGTTATTAACCGTCCATAGCACTGGGAGAGGGACTGATGCCTATAACAAAGGCCTTGGCACGTTTTCACGTTGTAAAGTTGCCATATTCACACGGGTCATACCCAGCTTTGCTTCAGGACAGCAGCACAGGATGCCAGGCACAGGGAGGCAGCTTGCAAAAGAAAATCCCATGGCATTTTTCAGCTGCAAGAGCACAATCTCTCCTGTCCTGTTCACCACCCCACCTTCCTCTGTCTTTTCAAAACGCACCAGTTTTTTGTGCGTTTTGAAAGCCAGAAAGCCCCTCATGTTGAACCAAACCTGTGGGTGCTGCTGCTCATCCTCTGCCATGTGCCTCTGGGTAGCCAGGACAGGGGGTACAGGGTCCCCCCACAAAGGGAGCAGCATCTCAGGGTGGGCTCAGCAAAGACAGGATGCAAAAATCCGGTTAGGATATGCTCAGCCTCTTGGAATGACAGGCACTAGGAAACCACCAACAGTTGTCACTGACAATAGACTTTATTATTTTCCTATTATTTCTTTTTTTAAATAGGAAGCGGTTTTACGACATGCGGCCAAAATGTTCCGCAAGTAGACATGTTGCTACGTAAGCCAAGAAAGCTATGTGCTGGTGAGATTTTGTGGTCTTCAGGCTGAGATTCCTAAGCAGCTATTTATATGATAATTTATTTTTTAAACCACAATGACTCAAGCTTGCCCTGAATGGCAGCAGATTCATTGTTAACAGTCTTTCTGTGCCATCTCACAAGGTACTAAATAGCTCAGAGACAACAGGAGTCCCAGATATGCCTCAAGTCACCCCTGCTCCCCGTCTGGGGATGTATGGCACATCTATGCTGGTATTTAGGCTTGACCTAAGGTTTTCCTTCAACTATCCCCGGGTTCTCCTGCTGTCATTTTCATTCTTTCAGGTCAGTCCCTTTGCAAGTCTTGCCTGCAACGTGTCTCATTTTCAAGATGGGGTGAAAAGGCGTGAAATGGAAAGAGAGAAAGATAGATGTAGGTCTTGTTTGCAGGCACATGCACAAAAACAACAAGCAGACCTGTGAACAGTTAAACTTAGGGAACCCAGTTTTCTGCAGCTTTCACCTGTGAGTTTTCTGAAGGCAACTAACCAAGGTGGAGACTCACGCTATGACCTTCTCTCCAAAGGGACCAAATCGAGTCCACCACCACCACGCTGTACCTGTTCTTATGAAACTTAGAAAAGCTTAATCTCTTTGGGATACTGATCCACATGTCAAACAGCTGGAATCTGGCAAGTAGGGCACAAGCTTTTCCTTCTTCTAGAGAAGCACCATTTTGTTATGAAACCAAGTGAGAGCTCCAAGGCTGTTCCTTGGGCACGTGAGGGGCAGCATGCCGTATCTGCATGGAGTTACAGCTGGTCTCTGCAGCCCACGTGCCTGCAGAGCTGCTGCATGTACGTTAGGTAGAGCGTGACTCTGCAGAGCCCACAACACCCAGCAGCTGGGCTGCAGAAAGCAGCTCCTGCTGCTGCCAAGAGCAGCAGCAGCTGAGCACCACATCGGGGCTTGGCTCCCATTGGGAAGGGGGTGGTTTGGGAGGCAGGAGTCACCCGCACGGCTCCGGAGCGGTGAGTCACTGCTCACACCGAGCGCTGGTCCCACACTGCATTTAACACCCATCTTCTCATGCCCAAGCTTCGTGCGCTCCCACCACGGGACAGAAATAAAACCAGAGTGAAGTCGGGGTGGTGCGAGAAACACCGAGAAGAAAATACATGAGCATAGCCTCTCCTGAGGAGCTCAGCAATATTAAGAGCTGTCATTTCCAACATCCCCGTGATGCAAGAGTCTGGTCCCCAGCCCAGAGGGTTAAAGCCCAACCATGCCTGCACCAGGGCAATGGGCTCACCATCCCCCTGAGCTTTCGTCTGCCCGCTATCTTGCTGCACGTCCAAGTCTCAGTGATATTTGAGAGAGGAAAGCTGGAAAGCATAAATTTCTGGTTAGCACTTATTAAATAAAAAGATCACAGATAAAAGAAAGGAATACTGTACTAACGCTGACGCTGCAGAAAGATAAAGAGCAGCCTGGAGTCCTCCGGGGCTCTAAGTTATCTAGTTAAATAAAACGCCCCACCCCGCGTGCCGAGAACCAAGCGGGGTACGTGGTCACGGCGGGTGCACGGTGACCGCCCGGCAGTGAGCTCAGCCCGACACCTGGCCAAGAGACCACCACACCCAAGAGCAGCAAAAATCTCCAGGAAACATGAGTCTCTCCCATTACTTTTTCTTTAAATAATTTTGTTTTATTTCCATTTAAGTTCCTTGACCTACAAGCAATGCTGCGGGGTCAATCTTCTGTTTGCCCAAAGCCACCAGCCAAAAGCTCCCCCCTTCTCTTGCACTCCTCCTTCCATATGCACTTCAAGAAAAATAAAATCATACCACAAGAGATCTTTCATTTTAACTCCACAGTCAGCATAACACACAGCTATTTTGGAAAAGCACAAGGCAGTACCCTGCTCCTCATACCTTTGCCAGTGGGGCCCATTTCCATCCCTCTCCAGCTGCGCACCATGAGCTGCCAGTTACACCATGTGCCATGATCCTTTGGTGGAGCCAAAACCAGAGTCACCTGGGTAGAGAAAAGGCAAAACATCCCAGTAATGCTCCCAGTCTGGCTGGGCTTTTGGGATGGGAATGGGCACCCTAGCTCAGTGACTGCTTGATGATCCCAGCTGCAAACCCTTCCATGCATTAGTCTTTCTCCCTCGCCCGTCACTTGGCCAGATTTGGACTAGATCTTCAAACAATAGTTTCTTGGGCTAGGACCAAATACGGCCAAACTTCAGGCAAAAAGGCCAGCTTCTCAAAGGAGAGCCTGCTTGCCAGGATAGGTGCAGGCAGTCGTGGAGGGAGGGGGGACATTTATTCATTGTCCACAGCAGTGCCATCGAAACTTAGCCAGAAGGGGTTTCCCTTGGCTGGAAAGACACCACCAGCCAACACAAACGCTAAACATATCCCTTGCAATACTTTCTTTTCTTTTTTAAACATGGCGATTTGGGGCATGAGGGAGGTTTGCTGGCTGATGTCCTTGGGGAGTTTAGCCCTAGGAATCCACCAGCATTATTCCTGCACACATGGCACAACAGAACTCTGCTATCCGCACCCAAGGAGAGCATCCCCGAGCCCCCAGCACGCAGAGTGAAGGAGCGGCCATGGGAACTTCCAGCAGCTCCCTGGGCCTTGGGAGAGTGGCTTTGTGGGAAAAGGCTCCAGCTGAGCACACCAGATTTTCCCCAAGACAAAACGCCTTTCTTAATTTTTTTTTTTTTTTTTTTTTACCCTTCTCACTGAGCTGATGGGAAACTGTTTGCAAAACTAGAAATATCCCCTATGGAAAAGTCTGAAAGAATTCAAAAAAGAGAGACACAGCTGCATTCTTTAAAAGTCACTGGAGTGGAATTTGATGGAAGGTAAGATCTTCTCCGTGGCGTTTTCTAATGCCTTTAAGAATTCGGTGGCAGAGATCTAATTTTTGTTAAGTTCCACAAGGAGGTTACAAACAAAATCCATCGAGATAAAACCCGCTGCTCAGCACCATATGCTTAAGGTGTTTTTTTCTTTCTTCCCAGATAATCAAACCTTCACCTACATATTAAACTGCAGAGGTTTAGCTGTAATTTTAAGATAGAGCTCGCACACTGAAAGTTAAATCATGTCTCAAGCATATTCTGAAACACACTTCTAGATGTTCTCTTATGAAAGCACTAACATCAACCCCCAACTTTAGATGGGGCTGGCTTTGCATTCATCACGGAGTTAATTGTGCTGAGACAGCTGAAAACCACAGTGTACCTTCCTCAGGCATACAGCACCAGCACCTCTCTCTACCAGTTTGCAAGCTGGACTCACAGGTTTGCTGGTCACTGGGGTGTTATTATTAGGAGCTATTACCTCATTGTTGGAGATCACCTTCAGAAGTGGCTAGTTTGCTATCAGGCTACTTTTTGCCTTTATTTATTTTAGTGCCAGAAGAACACAGACCTGCTCCAGCTCCTCCATTCAGAAACCCTATGTATAAGCTGTGCTAGGAGAAAGGGTGGAGGGGATGAGGGTGGGAATGTTGTTTAGAGGGAAAATGACACCGTCCTTCAACATGAAATCATCTCCATAACCAAGATGAGGCTTTTTTAGAATGTGGGAACGACACAGCTTTACACCCTTTTAGAATAGCAGAAATTAAACACCAGCTACAAATCGGTACAAACAAGCCTAACCCACTGAGCTGGTATTCCTGGTGCAAGGAGGCATAACTTCGGTTTCTAAGTCTCTATTTCAATTGCATTTAACTCCTAATGACTGCCTGTGCCTGCAAACATATCCTACATTATTCATACGAAGACAAAGCACCAACCTAAGGTAGGTTAGAACAGGGGGAAAAGGGCTCAGCTTGAGCAACTGGATTCATCCCTGGTTTGTCATCCCAGGCTGCACAGCAATTCAGGTTTCACTAGTGGCACATCCCATGGAGCACAAGGAATTGCTCCTAGGACTGCAAAAAAAGCCAAAACCCAAGAGCACGCAGCCCAGAAGAGGCGTGCAGTGAATTGCTCAGAGATGCATCAGGGGTGCGCACTGCTCAGCACCGCAGCAGACAGACACGCCACCGACACAGCGGTGCAGAAGCTGCCGTACAGCCCAGAAGTAGCGTGCAGTGAATTGCTCAGAGACGCATCAGGGGTGTGCACTGCTCAGCACAGCAGCAGACAGACACGCCAGCGACACAGCGGTGCAGAAGCTGCCGTCACGACGCACACTGCCGTTTCGGTAGCTGACCTCCAACTGACGTTCCTGTTAGAAATGCCGTGGTGAGGATCAGCGGTTTGTGGTTCAGTGAAGTCCTGTAGCACCGGGAGCTCCGTTGCCATGGGCTGCCAACACCGCACTGACCTCCCCGGGCTGCCAACGTCGCGCTGAGCGGGGCATGCTGGGATGATGCAAGAGCCGCTGGTGGGAGGATGTATCACTGCACAGCTGGGAAAGACGTTACTGGAAACGGAGTTAAGCTTTGGGTCGGACCTTTGGGGCGAGTTTCTAAGCTGTTCCTCCGAGCAAAATCACCACATGGTCCTGCAGTCTGCGAGGAACATCTCATTGAGACTTTCTCAAGAACTCGGCTGCCTTGATGAGCAATGTGCAATGGAAGTAGCCGAGTCTGGCAGAGCAAGGGCCAGCTATATAGTCACACAATTTAAGTTGAAACTTAGCTCACTACTATTTACTTAGTAGGTGAACACCACTCAGACTGACTGGTGCAGTCGTAATACTTGGACACTGGCACTCCCAGTCCATGCAGGTGCATAACTGGCTCCTTGAATCAAGCTGAAGACTTTGACACCCACTTTTACCCTCCTTCTACAATCACTTATGCTTTCATCACTCTAGGATTGTGTCCATACATATGCTTCCTAATTCACCCAATAAGAGGGACACTACAGGTGATGATACTTTATTTTCATTGCCTTAAAGGTACAGGCTGCACTGCTTGAGGCCTGGTTTTTGCACCAGGAATATAATTGGGTTGAGATCACAGGAACCTAATGAGATTTCTTTCCTGACTATGCAGTAAAAATGCACATTTCCTGTCCACCTCTCAGTCCCCAATACAGATGTTCTGGTTCTCTCAACATGTCACGTTACCCAGGTCAGTAGGAATACCAAGAAGTGAACTGCATTTTGGGTTAATACAATGAGGCAGGGGCAGCAAACTTACATGCTTTATGATGGCAGGCTTTTTGGTTCCTGAGACAATTAGTACATTCGCTTAAATTAAAAGAGGAAAAACAATTACAATGCAGCTCAGCATTAACATATGAACCAGTGAGTTTTTGGAGGTTGGCTCAGCAACCCGAGCTTGAGACCCGCCACGCGTGGCTGGCTCACGCTAATGGGACAATCCATCAGAAACGGTAACGCGCGGCACTGGCGGGGCCACTGGTGCCGGGGTTAATGGAGGTGGAGAGTCCTGCAGCAGCACTTTTAGCTCGCAGCTATCTCAGTTCTTTGCTGCAGATAAGGTTTTATGTCTGTTCCTCCGAGGGGGTAATAGAGAAGGGACTTGCCAAAGATCATGCAAAATATGCCTCATGCAAAAGCAGGCATGAAACCAAGAATCACTGATTGACAGTGCTGCAATGGCCCAAACACCACACTCAGGCCAAGTCCTCCTTCCGGGAAGCTCAACAGAGAATAAATGCTTCATTTTCCAAGAGCAGCTCCGCTCCAAGCTTTGCATCTCCCAGGCAGGAAAGGCAGCCAACTCCCTCTCCATGGAAACTTGAATACCCAAAGTGGTGTGAGCAGCTCTCCCCACAAACACTCACTTATTTACAGAGAAAAGTTTTTTTTAAGTCTGCAGAGCAGCACTGCATCCCAAGCCTCCTGTATCACTAGTTTTTAGGGGGTCCCAGTAGGAGCACAGACGTCGCTGCCCAGGGGAAGATTTATCCTGAGCGTTTTTCCTGAGTGTTTCTGCAATGCCAGCACTGATCACGTAGCTGAGCAACTTGGAAAGGCTGAGGGCACGGATACTTTGAGATGCTAACACAACACAAATAATACTTCTGTTGATGGAGGTACACTGACAGCCACACACCAGTGCCCTGTACAGACACCCCAGGCAACCGAAAGGAACTCGAAATGAAAAACAAGATGTGGCCAACCAGCCTGAGCACTCCGGGAGGACACGAGCCGGAGATGGCAGACGTTTCTAGGGGAGCGTATCCCTCGCTGACCGCCATCTGGGAAAGCACAGACTCGCTTTCACTTGACTGCTACTCAGGATTTTGTTTTCAAGAGAAACTGCGAGGCAGGATACAATGACACGTTTGTCCCAGAGAAGGGGCTGGCACTGGCAAGGCAGGGGGTGCTCTCAGTCCAGAGCATGAACACACAAGAGGCCACCAAGCAGCCCTGCATTGTTCAGCACCCCAGGGCTGTGCAGTGGCGAGGATGCCCTGGAGAAGCCACTCTGGGATGGGCTTCATGCTCTCTGGGTGCAGCTGTGCTGCAGATCCACCCCAGGCATCCCTCCTGGATTTTACTGACTTGCTTTGCTCTCTGCTAATGGATGTGGGAATAGAAGAGCACAGAAATAGCAGCAAGGTACCTTTGGCCCTTAGAAAGGAGCTCAGAGTCCAAGAAGCAAGTGACAGTTTAGGAAGACTCACAGGTTTACAATCCCTCTATTTTTAGGATGCATTTTTGGCACTCAGTGCCAGCCGCTGTACCCAAGGAACCAGGTTACCACCGCTCAGGTGCACCCTCTTCCCACACCTTTCCCTTACAGTTCCGTGTTGCTGATTTCAGCCCAGCACGCGCAGCTGGTCAGACACTGAGACAGAGAGGACGGGGGCAAGGCTCTCGGGAACGGCGAAGAAATAGCCTGAGCAGGGAACCGAGAAGTGCTGCTGATGTCTCTGGTATTTGGGTTCCACCTTAAGATGCCAAAGACTTGGCCTGTCTCGTATCTGCCCAACTCACTCCTGACAGCAGCAAAGTCCACTTCTTGCCATGCACTCAGCCAGCACCCAAAAGTGGGACCCCGGGCTGGACCAGAGCTGCGATGGTTCAGCACAACCCACACCCTCCTCACACCGACTGCGCCAGCAGCTCCGGGATGCCCCGGCTCCAGGGCTAGAGCCAGCTCGTGGCAGACACTGCAGCCGTATCTCACCCTCAGAAGCTCAAAAATAATAATAATTTAAAAAAAAAAAAAATCACAAATTATCACCCACGGCACGACCGACGCGCAGAGCTGGGAGCTGCGCACATAGTGCCTTTTCCTGGGCGCTCCCCAAGCGCTCCCCAGGAGGATGCTCTTGGAGAGGGCAGCGGGGTCAGGGTGCCAGCGGCCCCGGCAGAGCCCGCTCCCCGTAGCTAAGTTGGCAATGCCATCTAGTGCATAGAGGCAGAAATAGCACAGTGTCCGCGGGCGCGCAGGCGTGCACGGCGCCAGATGTGCAGTCCAGATGTGCTCTCAGCCAGGGCGGCAGAGATGGCGATGGTCCCTGTGTCCCTGGGTACCAGCACCCCTGCCCGCGCTCACAGCCCTCGCGATGCACGTTCGTGCAGGCTGATACATCACCTGCCATGCATCCTTTTTCTCCACCCTAAATGAGCCTGGCCTTATCCCGGAATCCCCACGTGCCTTGAGAGGGAGGGGAAATCCTCCCCTTTCCCCAAAGGGTTTCAGTTGAACTTCATCAGCCTGTGCTCTTTACGGCCAACACAGCTCAACATTTTGGCTCTCTGGCGTCACTCGAATGTAAAACATCTCCCGCAGAAACATTTTTTTCATGCGAGGCAAACACTCCCTCAGTAACAAGAAACATTTTTCTTAGACGTGAACAAAGGGTGAGGTTTCTTCAGACAAAGGAACCAAAGGTTTCCTTTTATTGAGAGCATTCTCTGACGCAGACCAAAATCTTTTGCGTTTTGGGGTTG
>NW_010241655.1:0-2522 GCF_000690775.1 Eurypyga helias
CCCTTCCAACCCTATGATTGATAACCATTCTATGATTTTATGATTGTGCTTGGGATTGCCCTGACCCAGGTGCAGGACCTCACACTTGGCCTTGTTGAACTCCATGAGGTTGGCAGTGGCCCACCTCTGCAGCCTGTCCAAGTCCCTCTGGATGGCATCCCTTCCCTCCAGCATGTTGGCTGCACCACACAGCTTGGTGTCATCAGCAAACTTGCTGGGAGTGCACTCAATCCCACAGTCAATGCCACCGACAAAGATGTTAAACAGTACCGGTCCCATTATGGACCCCTGAGGAACGCTGCTTGTCACTGGTGTCCTCTTAGACATCGAGCCATTGACCACAGATCTTTGAGTGCAATCATCCAGCCAGTTCTTATCCACCAAGTGGTCTATCCATCAGATCCATGCCTCTCCAGTTTAGAGACAAGGGTGTTATGTGGAACAGTGTCAAACACTTTGCACAAGTCCAGGTGGATGACATCGGTTGCTCTTCCTTTATCCACTGAGACCATGACCTCATTGTAGAAGTCCACCAGATTTGTCAGGCTCAATCAGCCCTTGGTGAAGCCGTGTTGGCTGTCACCAATCACCTCCTCATTTTTCATGTAACTGAGCATTGTTTCCAGGAGGTTCTGCTCCATGATCTCGCCTGGCACAGAGGTGAGACTGAATGGCCTGTAGTTCCCTGGATCATTCATGAATTCATGTGGATTCATTTTCACTTCTCTCTTCTGCCTGAAAGAGTCAGTATCAACATTTTTTACCCTGCCAAAGAGTGACTTTGACAGACCATCAGACCTTACTGCTCCAAACTCTCCTTTTCAAGCTTATGTTGTGTGGTATATACATATCCTGAAATAAAGATTGAGAATAGGGCCAAGTTACCTCTACAGAGTAGGGTCTAGTTCCTACATTATCATAGCAACAAAAGGCCCTAAGTCACATAACTTACAATAAGTACTAATGTCGTCATCAGGGCAGTTCCTGATGAAGTAGGAAATACAAACCCAAATGCTGAATATCAACTGCTGTAACACTATGAAGAACCATTCATCTCAGTTCCACTATGATAATTTATGTGAGCATCTGTGAAGGCAATGGCAAGTCTAGATACATTCCATAAAGCACTTCAAAGACCCACCACAGAGTTCCCTAACTAAGCCCTTCTGCTTAGCTAAGGTGTCGTATCTTGCTTCAAAGTCCTGTACTCTGAAATGTGAACAATGATAACAGCAGGGGATTCTTCTTCCTCAGTAAATCTTTTACTGAGAACTATTTTCAACCCAATATGTTGTAACTCCCTATAGCTCTTTAAAAAAATTTTTAAGAAAAAAATTGTCTATAAAACAGAAGGAGAATGGTTATAAAATATTTAGAAAATAATGGCAACAATAAAAATATTAATTGGAACATTTTAGTCCGAGCTCTAGAATTTTGGTGTTTACACCTTTAGCTGCAAGAGAGCTTCCTGAGGAAGCTAAGATCACCGATAACCTACAGTTTGTGACCATCCATCTAAGGTGGTTTTGCTCCTTTTTACTAACATTTTTCACAAAAAAATACAGATTTTTCACTGTAAAATTATTCTGTTTAGTTCTATTCTAATATCACCATTTTTCACTTTAGTGTTGCCTCTTTCATATTCCTCAAAAGCTGATGAAGGTCTTGTATCACAAACTTACTTCTTGCATATTTATTTTAAAGAGACTAATTCAAATGGCCTCAGAATGAAACTATGGAAGAAATAGTTAATTTGTGGGAGATGATATTACAAATCTTTAATAAATTAGTTTTTTAGAAAAGAGTCTTCTGAGACATATTTAATCACATTGTAATATAACCCCATGTATTGTTTCCCTAATTGCATTGTATCATTTAGTTAATTTGATTTGTACTTCAATTATTAAAATTCATTATTTATTCTTATGAAATTAAAATGATCAAACATACTTGATAAAGCCAGTTTTAAAAATAGATTAAGTCATTTTCTACCACAATGTAATTATGTTACCACTAGGGTTCATTTTAATTATGACAAAGTGCTACAGAAGACTTAGAACATTTTATCTGAAATACAAGTATAATGGTAAAACGCAAAACCAGCCAGAACAATTTTTTATTTATAAATGAGGAAGCAAATAGGTATGTGATCCAGCATCTATCTTCCTGCATATATGTGCTGGATTCAGTCAGGAAAGAGTTAACTCTCTTTACTGTGGCTGCTAGGAAGCTGTTCCTGGATGCAGAGAGCAGCCCTGATAAGTTCTCAGCTGGCACTGGGGAATGCCTGCACTGAATTCAAGGTCTTTCTCCGCTTCTGATCCTGCAGCTGCGTTCCCAGCTCTCGCGGTCTGGCTACATGCAGTGCAGGGGACACAGTTCAGGCAGCTGACCCAAACTGACCAAGGAAGTATTCCATTACATAGTATGTCATGCTCGGGGCAGAGGCAAGGGGGAGGTCTGGGAGCCATTACTCTCTCTTACTCACTCTTGTTGGCTCCCGTACACTTGCTAATGCTCTC